>NW_021635887.1:0-121427 GCF_004799145.2 Neltuma alba | reverse complement strand
GCTGGTGCACCTGGAGTTTCCAATTGTGTGGCTCCCTGCGACAGTTTCAGAGATAATTTACTCACCCAAAACGCATACATAGCCATGAAAGTTTCAGGAATTGAGCAGAAGACAAAATTTACATACAATTCTTGTGTTTGGTATTCTCCAGTGAAAAAACATCATGATTGCATATTTGTTTACACTCTTCATGATATAACCGGCGTTTTTTGTTTTTATTCCCCCCCCCCCCCAAAAAAAAAAAAAAAGCTCCATAGATCATATGTTCACCACGAAACCAATTGCGAACATTACAGAAGCTGATTGAGTATAGTCTTTGAGTAGATGTCAGGGATTATAATCCAGATAACGAGGAGAAAAGAAAAAAAAAAAACAGGAACGAAGGACATATTCGTATGACAGACGAGTCGCAGGAATTACCCGACAGAGCAACTAGGTCAACTATGTCAAGACCCTGAAGCTTGAATTTGGTTAGGATGTCTGAAATGTGTGTTTGGAGCAGGAATGTTGTTGTTGGAGCCACTCAAGCTTGCACCAATAGAGTCCCTTCTCCCCAAAGGTACCTTCCAGCTTGGTCCACCAGTCTGCACTCAAAACATTCATAGCAAATCAACCAGGGTTGCTAACAGAAGTACTAATGGCGAAAGAGTAAGAAAGGGTACAAAACAGAAGGAAAAACTTACGAGAACAGTTGAATCTCTGGCAGCTAAAGCCAAAATATCAGCACAAGATACCGTGTGAGGCATTCTTTCTCTAGTGCTGATTTGATTTCATCGATAACTTCGAATCCTCTGGCTGAATTACGGTTGGGATTTGATCTCTTCTCACTGATGATAGTTCCACTGCTATCTAGCAACACTGATGCATCACAGCCCTGCAATATCAACTTAAAGTCACTTACTTAAACAGTAGTGATCCTATAGAACACTTAGATGACCAATGAATTACGAAAACTCCGTTGCTGGAGGGAAAGAATGAAGACCTTGACAAAACAATCATGGAATGGAGCCTCAGAAGTGAAGCAGCCATACGAGGATCCTTTTGAACAGCTTTAGCAACGACTGATTTGACAATCTCTTGAGCTCTTGGACATGAATAGTCATAAAACTGAGGGTAGAGGTAACCCCCTACTTTTTCTGCAGAGGCAAAAGGGAGCAAAGGCTAATAGAGAAACAAGCAGAAGAAAGTTGACAGAATTGGCCATTTTTGTTTCTTCCAAAGGCTGCCTTGAAGAACAGCACTTCGCTAAATATGATTGAAGTAATGTTTTCAGACCGGATTGGATGTGCACTGTGGTCAGGGAATGGTATTTATAGAGGAGAACTGTCACGAAAAGTATCGCATGATAGAGGAGGACAATGGAAAAGGTGAATGGAACAAAAAAAGTTGGAGTTGGTAGCTAACTGGCCTTGGAAATTCATTTGCAATAAAGAAAAATTCGGAGTTGGTATTGATGATTTCATCTTAATATGCTTAATAATTAAGTTAAAGAACAGTTCAAAGGAATAGATGAAAGCTGTAAGTTTAAGCTGAACATATAGCAGCAAAGTCGAAGTCTAGCATAAAGCAGATAGGCTTAACATAGAATAAGCAGCTAAAAAACACAGGACAGGTGGTCCCCCCCCAGCATCATCATCCTATTCTTGGATTTGAAGTAATGAACATACGAAAATATTTACTGGTCTCTACTTTAATAGTTGTATCAATTGTGATCAACTGCATGCCTACTGGAATTATTATTAGCACATCTTTTACTGGCCTCTTCTTTAAGACTCGTATCAATTCCTTTCTTTTCATTTCTTAATCGCCATGTTTCGCTTTCCATTGGACATAAAATGATTAAAACCCAGAATAGGTCCTCCATAGTTTCATAGGTTTTAAAAAAAAAAAAATCAAAGAGAGGAAGATGGAATATGAAGCTAAATATTATAGTTCTGACTGTTGTAGTAAGTCCTACATATGCCCTGCGCATATTTTTCTCCATATTTTGTCAAGTTATGCAAGAAATTTGAAAACAAAAGAACTCAATAAAGCTTGCGTTAGATTTTGATTATACCTGCATCTCAACAAATAAAGTCAACCACTATTTAGCATCCAAATTGCCAACGGACTGGTTCTTAAATAGACAAGTTTAAATTGAAATATTCAAAACTTCGAAACTGGTAGAAAATCATTTATGATTTGGTGATTTTGTTGTGTAAAGAAAGTATTAGAGACGCTAATGAAAACGGGCAATCTTAGGCCAGAAAAAAGGGCAAAATTTGATCATAGAGGGAAACTGAAAATGACACTTGTGGATATCATTAATCGAGATTTCTTGGTTAATGGCTTATTACAAGAGTTAGCTTGAGATATAATACAATAGCATTATGTGATTCATAGAGTTTATCTCGTTCAATAGGATAAAGTTTTTGTTGTTGCATTTAAAATTTGAACAGATAAAAAATGTGTTGGAATAGTACTTTTCTGACTATTACAATGATGGGAGTATGAGAGGAAGAGTGACAAAAAACTTTTAGAAATAAATACATTAAGATTTTTTTTAATGGCATTACAAGTATAAATCATGGAATTATATTAATTGTGATTCCAGACTTTGAGATATCAAAATTGTTGTAACGGTATTCTGAATAATTAATTATGTTTGAAAGAAAATCTTTATTTTTAATTTTCCCCATCCAATAGACAAGGAGTTGCATGATATTAAACTTTTTTTTTTTTGAGTGATGAGGACGTAGAATCATAGCACAAGATCATGGAGGCCAAAGTTGTTCGAGAGACTAATTCACGTTGAATCTGTCTTTATATCAACACTACCTAATCTAAATCACTCACTCAAAAACAAGAGGCCATTTGAGCTTCCAGAAAGCAGGTGGTCAACCTGCAGGTATTGTTCTCCAGCTAAGAAAGCCAGCTACAAGGTCAATGTTTAATCTCTCGTAAAGGAATATATATAAAGAGGACGGAATATCTTTTTGACCTTATCACCTCTCTTTAATAAAATAATCAAGGTAGATAATGATGATTTTGGTGTTCATTATTTAGTTGAGGCGTGGCTCTGATGATGTGTGAATAAATAATCTCTAAATGGGAACGACATCTTTGACCTCAAAAAGTGTAAGAATCTTAATGAAAAATTATGAGGTGGGGCATGTGTTCCTGCGCGTCCAGGTTTAGCATAAAGTGCAGCAGAGTGCCAAAACAAAGTATTACAGAGAATGTTAGGTTAAGTGTCGATGGTGCAACGTGATGCAGAAATGGTAAGAGTTGGATACCTAATCCATCCAATCAGCTACATATGTTTACATGAGCTTTCTTCAATCATAGCATTTTATATATCTTATCACCGTCTAGGCGTCTAGCAGTACATGTTTAGCTTTCTTGCCCTTTTTTTGGTGGGGAATACAATACAATATGTGTGTGTGTGTGTGGAGCTCTAATTGTTGGGGAAGCTAGAAATCTTTGATCGATTAATAATAACTTTAACTGATAAGAAATGTGGTTAACTTGTGCTTTGCGTGATGGATTTGGATAAGTGGAATCACTTTGCTTCTTTTCTTCTTTTGATTACCTATAAATTCTTTAGTTTCTCAAATAACCATGATCACAACGTAACAAGTGTTCGTGTTAAACATAAAGATGTAAATCAAGTATCTCTCGTGAGTATTATCAAACTGACATATTTACAATTGTATATGGTATTGGAATGAAAAACGACACACAAAAAATGATTGAATATATTTTCAAATTGTATATTTACTCTATTATCCCCAACATATACAAAATTAGTCACATTTTTATATGTTACAGGAAATTTGAATACGTCAAAGTTAATCGGTGCTTATAAGGATGTACAGCGCTTTAAATTTTTTAATGATGTATTATTATATCGATGAGAGTCACGTTGCCCAATGGAATGGAACCGACCTTTTCGCGTTATGTAACATCTGCTCTACTTTGAAGAAGGTTCCTGTTCCTGCAAGACATGATTTACCCCACAAGGGCTATTAAACAAAAACATAATGCTTTCACATGAAAACGGACGCAATTTTCAACCATGGCTTTTGTCCCTTGGAGCTCTTGTTTCCATAGTACATCCTCACATGCCTATAGTCCAAATCCTTTTTGTCACATGAAAAAAGCTGATTTTTACTTGACATTAACCTCAATCATTCAAGGTCAAAAAAGAAAAAAAAACCTTCAATCATTAAAATTTGGATTAACTCGTGGCTCTTAAATTAAAGGGAAAATATAGTCCAAAAACCACCAGACTCGTTGCTTTTCCAGATGTCACTATGACATTTCAAATAATCATGAATGTTGATTATCACTTGCACTGGCTACAGCCTATAAATTTCTCTTAATCTTTTTTTTTTTTTCCAAATTTCTCTTAAGCTTGTTGACATCGAAAAGATATTTTTTAATTTCTTTTATATCTGTGGACAAAACTTTATAACATCAAAAAGATCATATGATATTTTACACAAAAAATATGAATACCAACTTCAAAAAGCCTAATGATTTGCTCCCAAAAGAAAAAAAATCCTCATGATAACTTGTACGGTTTATACTTATTAATTTTTGAATATTAATCAAAATCGGGGATCAATCACCACTGTTACTTTTCATGAATTCATACTTAACCTGCTCTTATTTTTTTTACCCCCCACTGCGCTGTCCATATGACAGGGTTCCTATAAAGGGTTAATTAATCTGGAAGTCTTTATATTTTAACCAATTTTGAATTAGGTCCTTATAGTTTTTTTTCTTTTTATCAGGTCCTTAACTTTCATCATTTTAATTAGGTCCTCGCATTTATTTTTCTTTTTATTAAGTCCTTATAATTTCACTAAAATTTAATTAGGTCCATCTAGTTTAATTTTATTTATTAATTAAAATATGAACTTAATTAAATAAATTAGTACTGACTTAAAATATTAATAATTATATAATAAAAGGTATAATTAATGACAATTTTTTTAAAACAATTAATTTTTTTTGCTAAAAAAATAAAAATTATATAATAATTCATTATTTTTAGAATATTTTGTTTATAAACTAATATTACATAATATATACTATTTTATGTTTATAAAATAGTACTATTAGATTTATAAAATAAAGAATAAAAAAATTCAGGGACTTACTTAAAAATAAGGTGATCTTATAAGGACTTGATAAAAAGAAAATAAATGCAAGGACCTAATTAAAAACAGGTGAAAGTAACGGATCTGATAAAAAGAAAAAATTTATAAGGACCTGATTCAAAATTGGTTGAAACTATAAGGACTTTCAGATTAATTATCCCTCCTATAAATATCATATTAGAGGCCTAAGGGGCGTATGCGAAACTAGCAATAGGGTTAGGATATAATTGGACTCGCGGGGAGCCTTCCCCACCTCAGGAGGATCCAAGTCAGTCCTGCAGAGTCCAATTATAACATCAATCAAGCGAATGCGCATTGGGCAAGTGCCTTGACTTGTTTTAGCTATGACAATTGCGGAGAAGTAAAAACCACCATATAGCCGTTTCACTTGCATTGCGCGATCCATAAGTTATGCGATCAATTATTGTTTTCACTACGTAGCAACTGACAAATTCGAATGAATTCAGAGTTTCTTCTGGTTACCGCAGCATGACCCACGGCAAAGCACATAGCGCAAATTTCAGGCTAATGCATTGCTATCACTATACCTTTTCTATTAAGATTTTAAACTTGCGTTGAACATGTTCACAAAGAATACATCAGACTGAAGCTACAGAATCCCCCCATAATCCGAGTCGATCTAAATAAAAATTTTGGCGGGATGAATACCCAAAAAGAACATTGATATCTTCTCTCTCCAAAAAAAAAAAAAAAAACTAATCGGTGCACACACATTTATATAGAGCCATACTTTCTTTCTGTTGGTCCCATGCTCCTTGGAAGAACCAGGAGGGCGCTCCCAAGAGGCTTCACTGGCAAAGGCACTTTTTGGTCTTCAGGCCGCGAGTAGCCTTGCCCTGCGTGACTCACCTATTTTTGTTCCACACACAAGAAGAGATATCAGAAAAGTTGGCAAATAAGTTGACTCGTATTTCCTACAGAACAAACTTTCAATTCTATTGCTTTCGCAGTTCATTTCCTTCTCCTTTCTTGTTTTTCTTTTCGATCACAGAATAAGAAAAGTACGAAGTTATGAAATATGGTCCTGATGCACCTGAATGAAAACCGAGCCATTTATAGCAATGCCATCGGTGGGTTATGTACCACAGCATTAATGGAAACTTAAATGATTACAGACGTACCGTATAAACAATTTTGTATTTATGTGAACACTTTGGTAGTTTTACCCTCAAATTGAACATATTAATCTTCAGGATCACTCAATCTATGTGTACAAGTGCCACACCAATACTGAATCAAAAATGAAACACAGTTCTCTTCATGTTACTCCTAATAGGCTAATATGACTAATTTTTATTGGTTACCGACAATGACCTGAACTATAAAAGAATTCAGAATTGACTAAATCAAATATTTAATATTTTCCTGCCAACAATTCTAGCGGACAGATAAATATCAGTAGGAGATCTGAACTCACAGTCTCTAAAAAGGCAGACAGTATAGTCATGCCAGGCAATGCATCAATTCCACGCTGCCAGGGGGGAAAAAGACGTTAGACACTGTTGTATTTGAAGACAAGACGTAATCAAGAACCAGTGGCCATCTTATGCTTGCAAGTGAAAGAACCAGAGAAAAAGGTCTCACCTGGTTTTCCACTCTTGTCTTATAAATGAACCCTCCACAGCAAAACAGTGTCGAAGAGACAACGAAACTGTACAATAACAAGTTGTTACGAGATGTAAACTCATTAGGGAAAAACTTATGCATGTCTGTGACAAGCCAACGCAGAGCCAAATAAAAATTATGAACTAAATATGGGACGGAAACCCTAATTATAGGTTCCAATTATTGAATTTGCAATACATGCAAGAGAGCACTCCAAATGTTGCCCATCCTCTTGCAGCACCTCCCCCTTGATTCTGCTTATATTCTGCAAAAATAATCAGGGAATCATTCGCTTGACTGAGATCTGAGAAAGTTGAAGGACCAAACTAAGAGGAGAGTGATGTTTCAAGGACCAAATCTTTAATTTAGTCAAAAACTACATGTGACACCCTCAATATAGGCCTATAGATTGCATACTCTTCGTAATAATTAAATGCATGTAAAGGCAAAGAGAGAGTGCTTAAGAATTTCAGCTTACCACACATTTTTGTAAGAACAAATTGAACTGGTTCATAGCCCTCAACAGGGATTGAGATATGAACTTCATAGGGAACATCACGGGCCACCTCACCTGGAAAAAGTTGATAGGTTAAAGTTAGAAAAAGAAACATTTTTGTGACATTGATAATCCTTCAATAAGTAAGTGCGGTCATACATCTCCAATCCAAAATCAGCACTGCGGGTGACAAAGTTGTAGGAGGTTCCCCATTGGCTGCAGATCCAGACAGTTTTAATTTCAAGCCCTTATTTGGGGAGACCTAATTAGTAGCAATTTTAAAATGTCATGATCATTTATCAAATTAAAAAAAAATGCCACGTATGAAGTACCTTGTAATGAGATAGTAACCATTCTCCACAGAGTGAATACAAAACAAAAAGTACCTCGAAACTAGGTTTTTGAACCAAGGAAGAGAGAGAAGCAACTGCAGTCACATAAAGGGCAACTTGAAGCAACTGCAGTCATAAAGGGTCTTGAGACTGCTCAGTTGAAAGCTGTAACAAGAAAAAGTGATACATATATTAATCATAACATAAGTAAACAAAGTTTTTGGTATGTGAAGCACAACAACATAAAATCACTAATTCACTAATCAGAAAATACTAAAATTTGAATAGTTGACTAGATGAGCAGAAAAGATTCTGTACCTAAATTCTTTGTGAGACTTCTCAAAACCAAATTGAGTCATGCCATTATAAACCTGAAATTTCATAAGAGGAAGATTTATCAAGTGCTATATTTTAATCCTGGAATTAGGCATATTCTCGAGGAATATGCATACATGGAAATGACAGAGCTGCTCACCAGTTCCCATGATCGCGGATGAAGCCAACAGTGCAGCCTTGAAATACTCGTGGACCAGGTTTCTCACATGGAATAGCCAGTTCCACCAAAACTCTGAGCACACAGCAAAGACCACATATAGATGTTTGAGATACACAAAGCCTCATCAAGATATGTCTTTCAAAACGCCTTCTGTCAACATAAGGTTTCATCAATGTAGATTGTTTGAGACATTAGTAGCTAAGAAAAAGCTAAGAAATCCCTCTTATCTTTTCCTAAGGGTGAAAGTGGTGGGGAAAAAGAAATAATAAAACTGTTTATGCCTCCTCCAGCTCAAAAGACTAAACTGTTAAATTAAAGCTCATTAACCTGCTCCAGATCAAAAGACTAAACTGTTAAATTAAAGCTCATTAAGAACTTTACTACACTCTTAGAGCCCCCTTGTATATGAAAGCCCTTGTTAGAGTATTAATAAAGGGCATCCCCACGATACCTTGTGCTCAAATTTAATCCCAGCAAAAGAAATGCAGCGGGTGGCAAGTATTGAACTCTAACCACTTGATCATAGAGGCTCTTATGCCGTGTCATGAACTACTTTAATACCAAGACCATGAATAATTTTATTGCAGTCTAACTTCAAATAAACAGTCTTATTGACTCTATTACTTTGACTTACAGAAGCTGCAAAGTGCTAACTTAGTGACTGAAGTTTTCGACATCTGAACTTTGACCTAGAAAGTGATAGATGAAAACAACATAAATTATAGAAGACCTGCAATTTGATTCGTATGTGACATTGCATATGCATCCAAGTCGACCTGCAAGTGGAAAACACAATGAAGCATTTGAAATATTTTGCATTTAAAAATCGTTGTTAAAAGAAATGACCATTTCAAACTGGCATTATGGCAATCAGAAAGCAACAACATAAAGGCAATCTGTATTACATACATCACTGAATTCGGCTATCTAGTAACCTAAAATACTACTGGGTGGTTTCCATTCACTTCTAAGCAACCTAAAGTAACGGACCACAAAAAAGAGCATCAAGTCAAGAAGGAGGTAGGAGTTAAGACATCATAGAAATGCCAAGCAGACAAATGCTTGCAGGATAAACAAACCAATGAATAGCATACACTATACACACCTTTACATTGTCCATTTGGACAAGTCCCACATATGATATTCACCTGAAAAACATGAATTTACCATGAGAGAAGTTCATCCAGAAGAAAAAGACATGTAAATCTTCCAAGATAAGACTGACTATTTAAAGATGAAAAACCAAATAATTTTGTAACACAAACCACAAAAGAAGGGAAGAACAAATCAAGCATTTTCGCATTATCAACTTGGACTGACAATTCATGCATTCTGACTAATCAAGAAGGAATGAAAGAAGGAGAGAGATCATTCCAAAGTATATCAACCTGGGCTGTTCGACCCATTTTATCATAACTTTGTTCACAACCTGACAGGTCACCATTGTAAAACCGCTGCACATATTGGGAAAATGCATTAGACTTGGGAAAAGTAGGCGTGTGCACAATAGAGGGAGAAACAGGAACGAGATGAGTTGGAAGTGAAATTTTCTCAAGTATGAAACAAATACAGTATTCTGTAATTGAAGTGGGACCATGAGATTTTAGATGTTCACATAGAACTATCATCTACTTCAGTCTTGCTGCTGTGCATGCAGTATTGCGTTAGCCACAAAAGAGATAACAAATTCTTTAGAGGTCCTTATTTTGATCCTTTCTCCAGTTTCAAATATATTATTATTAACAATTTTACCCAAAAGAAATATATTATTAAAAAAATAAGTGATTAATAAATAACAAATGATCATCATATGCCTTCCAACGTTTTTACTTTCAATCCTCTTTTCGTTACTATGCTGTGGTATTTACGGGAAGGCAAGAGAAGGAACGAGAAAAAAAAGAAAGAGAAGAGGGGAAGAGCGATTCGGTGAGAGAAACAGAGAGAAATGAGAATGAATATACTCAGGCATCAACAACAAAACAGCAATAGTCAGATTACTAACTTTTATTTACTTATATTTTCCATAACATATTACTACCACTCATTTGGTGTGTCTCACTCTTTTTATCGATAGTCACCTCTAGCATAAATGAACAAAGACGGAGGAAAACTAATACATAGTAATATTCCTCACTTTTGTTGTTCATGCTTCACAAGATAGAAAGGACTAAAGGAACTTACTTGGATGAAATCAGATTGGCCTGAACCAGCAGCAAAGTAGTTCAATTTATCATATCGGCCAAAATCAACATATCCCTAAATGGTTTTGGTGTCAGCTAATGAAATGAACAAACGTATAATGGAAAAGAAATGCATGCAATAATATATGAAGTTTGTGCCTTGGTAGCAAAAAATAGGAAGCAAGAAAACCCAAGCAATGAAGTATCCAACAAGAACTATTCAGTGCGCTCGTACTACGGTGTCTTAATTGAGACCTGGTTGGGATAATAAATCTTGGTAAGATATGAAATCCACCAATAGTTACGGAGCACTTTGTGATTGCATTAACAACAGTGAAAATGAGTCCATAGTTTATTTCCCTTTTCCCCTGAAAGAGGACTTGTTCGAAAGGGAATTTAAAACAGAACTGAAGTATCAGGAACCACCTGATATAATGTGTATATTATTTAAAAAAAAAAAAAAGCTACCCTATTCTGCCCTTGTATTCTTAAACGAAGGAATGAAAAACAAATGATTGGTTTTTCTTAACTTATAATTTTCCAGGACGTTTGCGGTTTATATTATAGAGATGATGCCTAAGGTTTTAGAGAAGCTGATTGTAAAAGTAAACAATGAACTACTGAACATACCATGCATCAAATAAGCGAAATGCTACTATAAATGCACAAGGCAGGAAAAAGAAATAAATCAGAGCAAGAAAACAACAAAGTACTCGAAGGCATGGCAACATGGACTACCGTTTGTGATCTAGTCTCTACATCTTTGCAAAATCGAACCGCCAAGTCAGAGTCCTGCAGCAAGGCAAGGAGACTAACTTACCTAGAACTAGAATGACGTTGAAAGTGTGAAGAAAATTATTCATATACAGGCGTTAAGACACCTCTGGACATATCACAAACAGATTGAGAGCATTACCATCCCCTTCCCGTCGTACTCAAAAGTCTGCCCGATCCAGCTGCTCTGATTACCGGGTTAAGCGATAGCAACTCCATCCAAAATTGTCAAACTATATATTCCTTCAAGCGTCATAAACATAAGTACATAATAACAGCAAATGCCACAAACCCAATAGATTTTCGAGCTGTAAATTGCATGCTAAAAAGCGTACTCAAAGTACGTAACTTTGAAGGTATAAGAATGTAGGATACGAAATCAACAATGTGACTCGAATTATTAAAAGCATAGCAATTGGAACTCGGGTGCACAACTGAAGCAACCCAGAGCGTCTGAGAAAGAACAGCTGAAACGAATTAAAAATCACTGTGAGTAAACAATTAGTCCAATAGCAATTCAAATCAAAAGATAACAGACTACACGAGAGGGTAAGATGGCAAACCGACCAACGGCCAAAACTACTAAAATTTCTGAGGGATGCATTTTTTGGAGTGGTTCAGTGTCAGCGTCGCTTTAGATTTTTGAAGCGTACGCTCGAGATAAAACTGCGCCAACGGCCAACCGATATTGCTATTGCTGCATCTTCCAGTCCAGGATACCGGAAACACTCAGGATTCATTCAGGCACCAAAAAAACGGCGGTCGTAACGAGTTTCAAATGCAGGACTTGAAGTCATGTCGTTTAATGCGCACCTTAAACGCAGTCGTCTCCGAAAATTCCACGAATTTTCCTAGAACCTCATTGAGAATCATCGTTGGAGACTTGGAGGCAATGGTTTTTTTTTTTTTTTGAGGGGGGGGGGGTGTTCTGAAAATGATCTTTAGTGGTAATTAGTAACGATTCAAGTGAGATTTGATACCTTGAGGGGGGAAAACAAGTGAGATTTGATAGAGTTTTCATAATATTCACTCGATGACTCCACTGTTTTAATCCAGTTTGATGGTGAGATCATTAATGAGTGAACATTCCATCATGGACAAAATTCACACAGATTACAATGTTACTGAGTAGAAATTGAGGCAGGCAAATAATTAATTTGAAAATATTAACCAAATCAGTTAAATTTGTTATTTATACTAAATAAGATTTACTTTGTTAAATTATTATCTTTATTATATGTATTGAAACTACTTAATAAAAACCCATACTTTGGGAAAAAAAATTAGAAATTTAGGGGGGAAAAATTAACATCTTATACTTCACCAAATTCAATCTCCATTTGACTCTTATATTCAAAATAGGATGTAGAAACATTTTTAAAACAAAATACACGACGAACAGTTGCAAGAGAATATCAGAGCGCAATCTTCATGCTTCAGCTCATCTTTAACATTTTACAAATTCAATTGAATTAATACGTTGAAAAAGATATGGGACTCGGTGGTATTCTCAAAATTATAGCACATGTCTATATGGAACCCACTTTTGATGGAACTGGTTCAATGCATCCAATTTTCTCCATGAATAAATGGCTAAAAAAGTTTACGCACAATGAACTTGAAATAAATAAATGCCATGCCTATAGTAGATTTCATACGAAACATTTCCCCCCCGATAAATTGAGAAATATATATTTATAAAATTGAACTGTACACAGGCTATTAACTGACGTTGGTGTACAGTTCCAGCGATACAACATTGGTTTACTCTAATTTCAGACACTCCAGTGTTCTTCGCCCAGGCATATAAGTCGATTTAGATCACCAATGCTGAGTTTGAGCAGATTACTACCGTTGCATAGATGACAAACATAATCCCTGAATGGACGCATATGAAGGTGGATACGCATCCCTTCCTGACATCATTGACGCCACCAGCTCTTTTATTTGATAAGTCAGCATAAAAATACTTTCGGCTGAGTTATTTGTTATCCATTCCTCCGTCATCCTGCACAAATTGTAGCCATTACTCGCTAGGACAAGATAACCACCATCCTGTATTTGAGTTTATCACAGAAAGCAAAACTCACTAGAGATATACAATCCGGTGCATTAATAATTCAGAGAAGATTTTTTTGTTCCCGTCGACTAAAGACAAAAAGTAGGCTCCTCCCAACTAAATTGCTACATGCATAAAGGTTGGGATTCAAAACTCCAACCATTGCTCAAGTGACAAGAGCCTTTACCACTCATGCTCACTTGAGTTGATATTTGGAGAAGGATTCTATTTTACCCTCTTCTGAATGTTTTATCGGTTGTCAAATGAGTTTGTATGTCAAATTGTCAAACATCGGTAATCATGATGCAATACTCCCCGTAAAATATACACAACGTAATGTTAAAAAAACTTTAAGGCCACAAATCATGACTTCTATCTCAGTACAGAGTAATGAACTCACTTGGTTGGGGAACAAACTCAAGGGTTGAGGAACTGGAGCAAGAAACATCTAGCGAAACAAAGTCCATTATGGAAAGCCTCAAAAGAAACTAAAACAGACAACAGCTCCATATTCTGAAACAGACTTAGTTATTGTAACAAGAGAGATAAATTGATAGCTAACCTTAACTGAAGTTCTGTAGCAGTACTGCATTCAGAGAAAAGCAACTTGATGACGGGCTGTAGTTGTAGTTTAGGCACCTCAGAATCCTCAGTGATAAAACAATCACCAGAAATTGACCATGTATCTGGATTTATAAGAATGATTTGCAGGGCAGGGGACTTTGCTTTCAGATCTATGACCGCAAACCGAAATGATGATTCATCATTTGCACACTCTACTAGCTTGTTTGCAAACATTTTTCCCATTGTATATTGCCTGGTATCAAAATGTATTGAAAATTTGTTTAATATAATATATAACAAATTAACCTGAAAAAATAGTATTTAACAGAAAACTTAAAATAAAAATTCATCTTGTGTTTTTTTAATCATATTCTGCTAATTCTCCAAGGCATATGTCAATAAGAAGGAAAATGAAAGTAAAGGCAAGGAGCTACAGAGTGGGGGAACTCATGCACAGGATCGAGAAACTTACTGCTTCTAACGAGTATCGCTCGCCTTTCATTAAGATCTTTTTTTTTCCTTTGGGGTGCACAAATGAGGCTCAAAGCCCAGTAAATTTTCATCCTAAATAATTTAATGACATATGAAAACTACGAACTTTCAAGTATGCTGAGAACTTATTCTCCAACTGCCAATGCATTTAGGTATTTTAACACGGCTATATTAGCCGTGCATAATGAACATAACTGCATGATAAATAGGCAATCTTTGAGATCACATATCGAACAAATAATAAATCGGCATACGGAAGAGATTGGCAGGAAGACGCACATTTAAAGGACCCAAACATGGTCACTGCAGCAGCATTTTTGTCCATATAAATGGTTAGAAAGAAGGAAAAAAGTATCATTTCTCCGTAAAATTTCCTTCCTCCACTTGCTCTAACAGTAAGCAGACTAATCAAATCAAATTACCTGTGCAGGAGTTCAAGAATTATTCATACTCTATACAAGCTATTCCGTAGAATCAGCAAGAAAACAAAATTGGCACTTTATTTTTAAACCTTTTCCTAACAAAAAATATCAATAAAATACTAAACAAAAACAGATCTTTGCTAACCTGAACAAGTCTCCAGATCCTCTAACTGGCAAACAAGTTGAAATATTGCACTTAAACAATCGTACTCCTCCATCTACAGGGGCTTCGCCCTTACAGCTTGGATAGGCTCCAAGAACAGACTTGCACTGAGGGCACGTGAATTCACACCAATCAATATCTTCTGAAAGATTGGAAGATCTAGCCATGAAAACATCTTCAAGAAACCCATTGAGGAAAGATTTCTGACTTGCAAGAATTTCCATGGCTGTTGTATCTTTATGTTCTTTTCTAGCATTTTCACAGCATTGGTGTTGCCAATCCTCATTCTCAAGAATGTGAACGCTGCTTGTCATATGAGCACAACAACTGGAAGCCATGGCCACATCCGCAGGGACATGGGAATCCAGGTATGAACGAGAGAAGTCATCATGATTAGATTTTTCTTCACCAACTTCATGTCCCAAGTTCACATTAAGTTTTTCATTCTGAGAATCTGCAAACCTTGAACTCTCGTCAGAATTATATATGGTTTTACCAATCTCACTACAAGTCGAAGATCTTTCCATAGATATCTCCGAATTTATTGCAGCTTTGTTAATTCCTTCTTCAAATTTATCTGATTTAGAATTACACTCTTCTCCACCACGTTCAGGGAAGTTATATTCTATCAGATCATCCTTGCAAAGAGTAATAGACGTAGAGCTTAATAGGCATACCCCTGGTGCACAAGTATAAGAATTTGCATATTTGATCACCAACTTCTCACTTATGCCTCCAAATGAACAACAACAAGCCCCAAACCAGTTGTCAGCTACCTCTCGCCAATTGACTGATGGCATTTCAACGAAACTCCTAGAGGAGTTGTGCCAAAAAAAAAAAAAGAGAAAATAAAAAAGCTTCACAGGAAAAATGAAAACTATAAATTATTACGCCAGTAAGGCTCTATTACTTTTAGGAAGAAATGCAATCATCAAACAATTTGCTATTAAATATAAACCCAACCAGTTACCCCCCCACACACACACACACACACACACACACACACACACACACACTACCTGAGAGGATTTCTAGTCAACTTGAAAGAGCAACTTCCACAGTAAAAATGAACTGCTGCTCTGGAAGATAAATTTTTTACATCTGAACCAAATAAAGAAGTAGAACACCAAATTACAAATAAAGCAAGTAAAATAATATACAACTAATCGCAAAGCCATGCTAAACCCAAAATGCAAGAGCGAGCTTTATCGAAATGGTTAATGTTCAATCCATGCCTGGTTAGAATATAAACGGCAGGGTTTGCAACATTATTGTGTCTGAATATATAGCTAATTTTCATTATCTATTTTTTCAACATGCCCACAGTAGCTTTGGTGTCCACCAAGATATCCGTCAAAAGGAAGATATTAGACGCAGGACTCAAAATTGCAATCTATCCGCACCGGAAAGGAAACAGATAGAACACAAACAACCACAGTCATGAAAGGGCTTGACTCTATAAAATATAAGTTCCATCATTCATAAGTGATGAAGTTCACCACGTACCACCCACCCAAAAACGTGTCTAGTTTGCTTTCAAATAAGAGCACAACACCAAGAACATCTCTGTTCCTCGGGTTTTCACGTTAGTATTGTGATAATGAACATGAAAAGGATAAATGAATGCGACAAAATATTCAATTTTAATCGAGAAATAACTTTAAAATCCCGAATTTGATTATTAACGAACAGTTTAGCCAATACATTCAGATTACCAGATCCCATTACTAGTGGCTCTGATACATCAGGCAATGCATTTACGGGATCATCAGATAGATTCATCACAGAATCGAAGCTTGAAACAACTGGATGATCGACAGGCAAAAGCAGTAGGAGCTTCACTTCAATGTGATCATCCAAAGCTCGAAAACTGACAGGCGATTCAAAGTCAACCAAAACCCTAGGAATCGGAACCCTAAGTGAGACTTGGGCGGGTTCAAACCAGCTCACCGCCACCAGAGACTGAGAAGGAAAAAGTTGAACCTTCAAATTGAGACATTGCAGAGAAGGATTAGCATTTTTGGCGAAAAGCAAGAGACGAAGCGTTGGGATGTGGGACTGTGATTCCCAAGTATAACGCCATTTTCTACAATGTTTCTCATCGCCGGCCGCCATTCTTCGTCTGCTCCAATAGGGAGATTGCGCGCCTATCAGTTTTAACGAATTTCTTTCGTCCCAAAAGAAATAGTCGGGTTGGATTGGGATTTCGGTTTGACGACAAAAGGGAAAATTCACTTCAATAAAGCATAAAACAGAGAATGTGGCTGCTGGGATTCGAGCCCAGGTCTCCACGGCCACAACGTGGAATTCTTACCACTAAACTACAGCCACTGTTGGAATCCGGGGCTTCCGTTTTTTATATATATAACATTTGCCGATGGAATAAAATCATTCATGATCAAGCCCAATCAGGATCGCGGGTGGATTTTCTGACAGCATTGGACTGTTAATAGACATTCAGAGGGTTGAGGCTCTCAAGCTTTACGATGAACTCTAAATTAGATCACAGTAAAGATGAAGAGCAAGGAAAAATAGTTGAAGATGACAAAGATGATGTTAGTTGGACTGAGTCATACTTTATTCAGCCGTGAAAAAAAAAAGGAAAAAGAAAGAAAAAAATTGACCCAAACTAGTTTGGAATTGGAAGCAATCTCATTGCGCACCAGTATGAGTCTCAGCAAGAATATAAACTCTGCTAAATTTACAAATATAAATTTTGAAGCTCAGATAAATTTCTCAGCCAACGTTCTTAATCAAAATTAGAAATATAGTATTTTCACACCCAATTACATGGAATCCCCATTTGCAACATTAGAAACGAGTTTTAGGGAGTGTTTGGATAGAAATCAAACCATGGTTTCAGAAGTGCTTTTACGGATTACGAAGTAAATATGTGGAGGAGGTTATCTCATTTTGCGGAAAAGTGCTTCTGAAACTATGGTTTTGGAGCACCCAAACAGGCCCTTAGCCATTTGGGTGGAAGTGGACTTGTGAAGAAAGCGTCATTGTGAATCAAGATATGCCAAACATGCAAAAATTGAATTCCCATTTTCACTTCTGCTTCTATACTTTCATCATATCAAATGCAGCATAAAAGTCTTCAGATATTACATTGTGAGGGATACTGTTTCCGTTATTTTTGTCTTTCCATATGTAGTTTCTGTTTCATCTTAATGTTTTATTTATTATAGCGTGCTGCTTTTCACTGTAAAATTGAAAGTTCAAACCCCTAAGAATGCTGTTGTCTGTTGGCACACTTGAATTTTAATTAAGAAATTCTCTCGCGTCGAAAAAATCTTGTGGTTTTTTTTTGTTATTAGGTAAAATGAAATTGCGGGGTTAGAAAAATATCAATGTAATTCTTTCTTTAATATCAAATAACTATCATGTCAAAATACAGTTCATATTTTGAAAAACTGACGTTTACATGTGACAAAATAATTTGAGAATGAAAGGTAGTCCTAATTGAGAAGTACATGAAACAAAATTTAACATGACTAACAACACAACTGTGGGCTTCATTGTGCCTACATATGGATAGTGAGATAGGGTAAAGAAGAAGGCAATGCTTGACTCAACCACAACTGCTGATCACCAATACACTAAGCTAAGAAGAATATCCCAAAGCTTGTAACTATGCTATGCTATTGCATGTTGGCAATAGCACCTAAATTTTCAATAGATTTAGTCGATCTTCCAACTACCCTCTAATGCTATGCAAATCCTATTGGTGGTAATATCTTAAAATAACTAATTAATCTGAGTCGCATCCAAGGACACTATCTTAAGTGTTATTTCGAAACTACCAGAAAAGCAAGATGCAACTCTATGAGTGTTAAACAAATTCTTCCTATAAGAATAGCATGAGCAGAATAACAAAAAATAAAAGAACTTAACAAGACAAAATATTAAAGGAGGGAAGTGAAGTTACTGAAAAGCTCAAAGCTCAAGTCCTATAAAGTTTAGTCTCATGCCTTTTTTATAGGTCACAGGTCATAATACCATTAGGAACATTTAAGCATGTTTAATAGTAATTAACCTGTCTGTTAATAATTATATGGATATTTTCTATAATAGTGCCTAATACCGTGTTTGACTTGTGTACAAGAGGTGAGGGGAAATTGTCAAATTTCAAATGTGTTTGCCTTCAATGGCCCATGCGTGCAAGCCCACTCCTCCTCCTAACGTATTTAGTAATCTAAGATCACTTATTACTTAAACCTCCATGATTCCAAGCAATATAGAATTCTTTTTTTGACACATCTAAACACATTATTGACAACATAGACAACGAGATGTGTAATATCTTGAAATTGGCACATGAAGGAAGGATCCAAGGGAGTAAAGGAAAACAGGCTTCAGCAAATCGGTGGGGAAGTATGAATTGTTCGAAATAAAAGATGGAGAATCTATCAAAGACACGCAGACAAGATGATGGGAAACGAGAAGGAAAATCGAGAAATTAAGAAGAAAAGAGGGAAAAAAAATTAGAAAAAAATAGCAGAGAAAATTGAGAGAGAAAAGTCTATAAAATTTAATCGTATAATGTAGTTTACCGTCTAAATAAAACCCCAATGATGTTTTATAACCTAAACTAAAGATTAATAAAAAAATTAATAAAAGATTAGAAAATTAGTAGTGGAAGAGTGGGGTTAAGATAATTGCCTTCTAAGTCACTAACTACAAAATAAATAATTAATTAAGATAAATTAAATAATAAAAATAAAAATTAGAAATAAGAGAAAGTCCTAAATATATGCATCAATTTCCCTCAGTTAGAAGAACTCATCATCAGAGAGTTAGAAAGTTGGTAATAGTTAAAAATGATAGGGTCCACACGATGAAACTCATTCTCTATAATCTATGTAGCATTTGAGTCAGCACAACTTTTCCAACGAACCAAAAAGGGGCGGATAGGACCTACTATAGTCAAAAGTGTCTGCTCATCTATCACAATGTCAATGGTCTCAATAATCAAGCGAGCACCTGTGGTAGACTTGGGGCAAGGTGAAGCTAGGTACCTACAGAGCTATCGAAACACAAAGAGGGCAGCTCAAAAGTACCCTGGTAAGGAATAAGATCCTCAATATTAAAAAATGGATTGATAGACATGTCTGGAGGTAATTCTAGTAAAAAAGCATTAGACACTAACTTTTTTTCAATACGGAATGGGCCAAAGGCAAGTTTGGAGGTAATTCCTAGTGTACTATAAGTTCGAGGTAGACAGCTATGTTATGGCATGCATACACCCGGAGTGCTTCCTAAAAAGACCTTATAAAGAGCTGCACACATTTGCTCTAGGGTTGAGCAATGGGTGAGATGGCCTACCCTGAAGGGTAGCCTGTAACGTAGTCCCAACCCATTTAAGCCTGTATTAGACGGATTACAAGACAACCCATTTGAGCTTACCATTACGGAATAAGCCATTTATTATTATTATTTTTTTTCAGTATAGTTGTCTTGTGATGCTATCATATGAAGCAAAGCTGCCTTTGCATACTAAATGACACCAAATATGAAATAACATTACCTTAGTATAATTTCTGCAAATGATAAAAAAGCGTAAAAAAAAATCTAATGAACTAAAACTCATCTGGTAAAATTTAATAGAAAGGCGACTCTAATAAGCTAATTGTAATAATAATTAAAAGAAAACTTAAAGAGAATCATACTGTAAAATTTTATACGCACACGTACACAACATTGTGAAATGTAGTCCATTTCTTGAAAAAAAAATGTTCCAAAAATCTCAAAAACCTGATCCACCGGTAATTAACTGGTAGTTAGGCTGAAAATTACAAGCTAAAGTAACAATTCGAGTAGTGAACTGAAGGAGATTTCTCAATAGGATTGTTTGGGATTTAGTTCCTTTTGATGTAATTCTTTTTAGACTTTAGGCCTTCTCTCTTACCCAAAAAAAAAAAATCAAAACGATATTTTTTAATATTTAGGAGGGGTATATATATTTTTTGCCAACTAATTCAAAAGTCCATCAAATTTCAAAAACTTGGAAAAAAATGCTTAATTAATACATATAGGTACATGAATAGCTCTCCCTATTATATATTAGATTTATATTCCATAATTTACTACTGATTACGTAATAACTTGCATCCATTTTCGCATTTTTAAACCTGAAACATTTTATAGAAAACTATTTGAGTTTTAGTACGTTAGATTTTCATTTGCAGAAATTAGAGAGGAAAAATGAAAAATGATTAAAATAAAAGAAAAATGTGTATTGGAGAAAATCTGGAATATTTAGGGGGGGAAGTTAAGTAGGCAAGTACAGGCAGCATAATGCTTTGCCCATAACTCGTCCCATTTAATGGGCTAGTCCACCCATTTAAGTCTATCCATTTTTGGGCTCTTATTTGGACTAATTGGGTGGGCTGAAGGGGCAAAAAAATAAATGGATTGCAGGGGAGTAACGGGTTATGGGTTATTTGCTTAACCCTAGTTTGCTCTGGCCCATTTTGCATTAAAAAAGAAAAATTAAGGCACAATGCCTATTTGTTAGAGTTACCTCCAAACATGTCTATTTGTCTAGTTTTTAATATTGAGGATCTTGCTCCTTATCGAGGTACTTTTGAGCTTCCTTCTTTGTGTTCTGATAACTTTGCAGGTACCCAGCTCCACCTTGTCCTGACTCCACCACTGCCAGGTGTTTCACTAATTATTGAGACCATTGATATTGTGATGGATAAGTAGATACTTTTGATTCCAGCAGGACCTATCCTCTCCTTTCTAATTCATTGGAAAGGTTGTGTTGTCTCCGATGCTACATGGATTACCGAGGATGAGTTTCATCATGTGGACCCCACCTTTTTTAACTATTACCAACTTTCTAAATCTCCGGTAGCGAGTTCTTCCAATCGAGGGGGAATTTATGCAGATATTTAAGACTTTTTGTTATTTTTAATTTTCATTTTTATTAGTCAGTTTATCTTAATTAATTATTTATTTTGTAGTTAGTGACTTAGTGGACAGTTACCTTAACCCCACTCTCTCACTACTTCTTTTTCTAATCTTTTATAAATTTTTTCTTTTTTTTTTCCTCTTTTTTTTCCAACTAATTGCCCTAATAAATTGCAGCAAACAATAAAGTAACAATAACAATAATTAACAACAATAAAGCAAGAATAATAATAATTAAGAACAATAACATCCAGAGTATGCCAAATAGTGCTGTAATCTAAATAGAGGATCAATTGGGCTTTACTGACATAACTAGACCCAGAAAGAAAATTTACCTCAATAATGCTCTTATAATTCTCCTTGGATTTCAGGAGGCCGTAATTGGGGGAAAAAAATGGAATGGTGAAATCTAGGCTAGATAGTGAAATTTTTGTGGAAAATTTGGGTCATAATTGTAATTCTTTCTAACAATGTGGGTACAATATGCAATTTTTGTGAAAACTTATGCCGTGGCATCTCGCAGAATTCCACTGGCATGTGACGGCACGTCTGGTGTTGTTTGACGGTGAAATTTTGAAGGCAGACAGCATTTTTGAAGGCACACGCAATGAGAGTAGTTTTACATTGATCGAACATCTGGATCTTTGTGAATAGACCTTGAAAGTGACGGTGATGCAAGAACTAGACAAAGAGAACATTGGCAGCACGTGTGAGAGCCAATGGAAGTGAAACTTGAGGGGTCTGGTCAAGAATTTAATGGCGAATTTGATTATGGTGAAAAAGTGGTGAAAAAACGCTAGAAATTAGGTGAACAGAGGGGAAAACTCCGCGGATATAGAATGTTTAGGGTTAAAGGTGTGTTTGATAGGTCAGAAAAGAGAATTTTAGACACTCGAGAAGCACAAAAACAAACTCTGATGTCAAAATTGATGTAAAACAAGAAGGGAAAAAAAAAGAGAGGAGGAAATTAGGAAAGAATAGGAGGAAAGAGGAGAAAGCAGATAAGCTTGAGAGAGTAAAATCTGTAAAATTCAATCGTATAATACAATCTACTGTCTAAATGAAATCCTAATAATGTTTTATAACCTAAACTAATGATAAATAAAAAAATTAATAAAATATCAAAAAAAAAGTAGCAGGAGAGTGAGGTTAAGATAATTGCCCACTAAGTCACTAACTACAAAATAAATAATTAATTAGAATAAACTGAATAATAAAAATAAAAATTGAAAATAACAAAAATCCTAAAAATCTGCATCATATATCTATAATGATCGATGATAGAGACATAATACGCCACTAAGCAAAAACTAATTTACATTTCCTGAAAATTGATGGACAAAGAGGGCATCGCGGACGACTCCACAAAGAACAAATCAATCCACCGCTAGTTATGGCATATCGCAGGTCAGAGACGTCTTCAGATATTTCCGTCATCCAAACTGCATTATAGGGGAACGATAAAAATTAAAAACCCAGAGATCCTTCAGTAAACAAAAACTGTGAGCAACGTTATGGTTTTGGTGGTGTACCCATTTCTTCTTCTTCTTCTTGTCAATGTAAGCTAAAAGCTCCTCTTGTTGCGCAAGTGAATCCTCCAAGGCCTGAAGAACATTAAAAAAAAAAAAAAAAAACCTGCTCTTAAATGCATCAAGGAGCAAAACTATTACAAAATAGCAGTGGACCGATGTATAATGCAAAGAAGAGCGTCATGATGCTTGGTTTAAGATGCCTCATATGGTACTGGAATGAAGTATATCATTTACCTTCTTGGTAGCCATAAGTTCTTTCTCCAATACATCAGCTCTGTTCATAGCAGCGATCAGCATTTCCTCCTTCTCGGGTGGCATGTAAGCAGGTATGTTCATGGTGACCATTTTCTCTTCCAACTCAGCCATGCGTTTAAGAACTGTCATAAATTCTTCAGCAGAGATGGTGGGCAAGGGGTCGTTAGCAGGGACCTGCCCTGTATACGTCGGGTCAGCAGAGAAAGTAGGATTGGAGTAGAAGTTGCCATCGTTGATCTTCTTGGGCATGTTTCGTGTCATTTTGACCATGGTCAGGATTCCCATAACAAAGGCCATGACACCAGTGAAAAGCTGGTAGTTGAATTTCTCGTGGAGCTTGTAAGTATCAGCCATGTTGATGAATGTTTCTATTCCAGCTTCAGATAACAAATAGCAAGGCAAGAGACAGATGTGAGGTTGCTATAAGCCACAAAAGCATGCTTATCTGGAATTTCTGTTTTTTCCCCTCCAAAGCAGTTAACAATACCATTGCAGACAAAGAATCATCAGTATTCAATTCATTCAATACATTCAATATTTAATACAAAATCTGTAAAAAAAAATTAAACACGTTGCGCTATTCTTGATTCGAGAGTAACGTGGTTCATTTCTCTACCCACACCAAGCAATGCAATAAGTCATAAAAGCATGCCTATCTACTTTCTTTCGAAATAAGTCCATGTTGCAGACAAAGAATATGTAACAGAGACACAAGAAGAAAACACTCCTATCAATCCAGTACCTTTTGATATGGCTAATTTCTCGCTGTCTTCAACTTTTTTCATAGCTATTTTATCAGCCACTGGGACTAACTCCTCAGATTTGCAAGCTCTAGTAGCAGGGACCTGTTGAGTTTAAAATTTTAGAAAGTAACAACTGGGGAAGCATGTAAAAACAAATAATATATGTCAGAAGGTTAATTGACAACGAGGGAAAACCTCAAGTTTTATATGTTCAGTAGGGCCTATGTTGCTCTAAGAGCTACGGACAAGTTCCTTGGAGTAAATCTACAGTCACATGAAACTACCACAATAAACTCCATAAAACCTTCATAACGTGAAAAAAGACCAACAAAACAGTGTGTCTAAAACTAGGATTTACTCAAGTCAAAAGGAACATGTAGTGAAATCAAACATTTATCCGGAATAAAAATAAAATATTCAAGGGAGTTTCAACACAATGGATTCACATCCACGAATAAAAAGGATCATCCTTAAAGTTGGCAACCTGATCTCTTAGCACTCAGGGTAAGACATGTATCCAATTATTGAACTTATGACTGCAACAATTATTATGGCTTCATTACTCAAGTCTAACAACTTAACCAAGATGCTGGCATAAAGAAACAGGGCCTTTGATGTCTAACAAGTTTATGCAAGGATATTGAGTTACTGACATACCTCGACACACACTGGCGTTTCTTTTTTGCGATTGATGGGGTCACTGGTAGGCACTGCTTCAGACACAGGCACTACCTCAGAAACTGATGTTGCCTCGGACACTGGAACTACCTCAGACTCTGTCTTATCTTCCACCACAGGTGACTCATTTTTGCCTGAACATTTATGGTCACCATTTAGAACCTTCTGCAAGCCCATATATCAATTACATTAGCTTTCTTATCAGCACATAGAACACAGGATGTAAAAACTGAGAAAAAGGAATTACAACCCACCCTTAATATTTCTTCATTCTTCCATGGGCCCTTATCAGAAAGCATACAACCTCCTTGATCAGCACAGGTGCAAGTGCCTCCCAAAAATTCTGGCAATTCACTGCAAAGAAACACCAATGAATGGATGAAGCTTCCATATAATCTAGTCAGTGTTTTTGAAAATTTTAAGATAATGAAAATTGTGGGGAGCACAAGGTCTAATATTACTTGCTAAATAACAAACTTGCCCATTCACATCCTCACCTTGCATCAATTATTTCAAGCAATTTGCTCTGGTACTTGTTGCCAAGAACCTGATTAAATGTAAGTTTCAAGTGAATAATTTATTTACCTGACAAAACAAGTAGATTTGGTATATGTTTTATCCTCACATTAATTTTTGCCGTGGTCTTAGGGTCAAGGAAGGATTTTACAGTGCTCCATAACATTCGGAATCCAGAACCAGCATTTATGATGAACATACGATTCAAACTCTGCAATGAAGCACTTCATGGCGTTACAACTCTCTCATTCAATATATGTGTGCTCCACCTCACCACAACCCCCCCCCCCAAAAAAAAAAAAAACAGGAAAAAGTTCTCATAAATTTCATCCCTCAGATTTGTCTATTTAAAGTTCTAGTCCCAGCAGTGTGTGCGCTTGCGTGTGTGTGCAACCTAATCAAATGAGGATATAATGATACCTCTGGATAATTATCACCGTCAATCTTCTGAAGGGCAGTAACAAGTTCTCTGGCAGATTTGCTAAAGTTCTTAAGCCCCTGTAGCAATCAATTGAGATTATAGTTAATACCTTCCCATATATTCCAAACTTTTCTTTGCAAGTAAGATTCATTTTAGGTCACCAAAAGACCATTCTTGGTATTGATAACAAATTACAGATTGTCAGTTTTGCTGAGCCATGATCAATTATCAACATGCTTTTTAGTCTTGGCATAGAATTGTTTCTTTCCGATTCTCATGCATACCACTCCTTGCACATCCAGGATGGTTGTACTTTGATCAATGTGCTTCTTTGCAGCAATTGAACAAGCTGGCAACTTTATGTCAAATGTCCTCTCAAACTCCCTTACATGGTACTTGATATAGCGATCTAAGCTTGTCACTTGCATCAACTTGTTTGAGTCTACCAGACCTAATCTCTCGATGTACACAGGTCGTCCATCTTTATCTACTCCATGATGCCCTTGGGGATAATACTTTAAAACTTCGCTTTGTTCCTTGAAATCAAAATCCTAGTAAAAAGGAAAAACAAATGAAGATTGGAAAAAGAGAAAAGAAAAAAATCGCAATGGTATAGAAATTGTAAATACAATCTTGTTGGGAACTAAACAGGAGTTAGAAAAGCATAAGTATAAAATAATACCCCTTAGTTCTCAAGAAATATTGTTGAAACATGTACCTCCATAATTGTGTCAGTACCAAATTCTTTTCTCCACTGGATCATGTCAGACCACATTTGCTTTGTTTTCTCAATATCAAATTTCCTGGCCTTTAGGAATCTGTACAACAATGTAGCTATATAGGTTGAGCATCCATTATAACCTCAGAAAAGTAAAGACATTTCGACATCGCTCATTAGCAATAATGTTGCCAACCAGTTTCATACACTTAGTTATTTCAGTGACTTGTGATATGCAATATTGCAGCAACTATTGGAAAGTGGAACATCTAGAAGCATGGAGGTGGATACGGACACATTTACCAAAGAATATGAAACATGATATGACACAGCATAATTCAAATTCAAATATTTCAAATTTTCAATTACTATTTCTGATATTATTCTGCAGAAAAACACAATGGACCTCAATTATCTGATCAAGGTAGCATAGGTAGTTGAATCCTACATTGAGTGGTACACTGTACATGTTGCTCAATTGTGTATTTTAAGGGTTGATTTTGAAGTGTTTTCCACCTCACTTGGGTGTCCATTAATTGATATTAGAGCTAGAGATTGTTAATTCTGGAAAGGACTGTTGAGAGGGTTCTGACTTACAAAACGTCCTAACCAGTGGTAAGCTTAGGCCTAAATGAAGTGTAACCAGGTGAAAGATCAGAGTGGGGCGATTGGGACTTCATCCCTCCAAAGGTGGCCAATTGATAGAGAACAAGATGGTATCAGTTGTTAGCTCAATGTTGAGTAGTATGGAATGTTTTCAAGAATAATTAATTGGGTTGGTTCTCTTCAATTGTTAACCTTTGGAGAAAGGTTCCTCACCCACTTGCGTGCCCATCATATTCAAATTGTTCTTTTTTACCAGAATCATATTCAAATTGTTTTTACATAATCGTTTTCCTAAAAAATATATAAAATGAATAGGTGCTAAACTATATTATTTAAATTATTTATGTACCAAAAATAAAGGCACTGGGAAAAATAAAAGTTTAATAATCTCAACAAGACAAGGTTACGAGCCTCGCATTGTACTTTTATTTTTAGTCGATTTCCCTTTATTGGGATCATCCATGACTGGATCTAAGTCGTGCTTCACAAAAGTGTCCAAGCCCAGAAATTAAGGTTTATACTTTGAAACCCATAAAATATCAAACATATGGTGTTGTTAGCATCCGTCTTGTGATGAACAGGTGACAAACATAAAAACAGATGTTGTGTGCGCGCAAGCTCTATTGGAAGCATGCATTTGTGTGCCAAACTAAAACCAGAAATATATTATTTGACCTCAGCATCGTATGATAATCATCATGCTTAGGAGGGAGAAGGTCCTCAGATACAAGAATTTCACGGAACTTCTCAACAACTGCTGACTCCTCAGCATCACGGATATCCTCAATTTCAACAGACATGACCTTGCTAGATCTCCTACCCTTTCTTGATAAAGAACTCCTGAACTTATTTGAGGCTCTCTTCTTAAAAGACCCTGCACCATCAGACCCTTCAAGAGCTGAAATGTTGTAACTTTATGATCAGATAGAGAAGTTTTTAATAAATTTATCAACTGCTTTGAGGCATATCAAGTAAATCTGGCTACATGAGTTGTTATATATGTCGTATGTATGTATAAACCATCATTGATACTTTTCTAGGATCTTAAACTTTTGAGAGAATTGGTTTCCTGACACAGTATCAAAGTCTGGTTTTTTTTGCCAACTCAAGTCGATCAAGTTCTCAAAGTTCATTTCACCACCAAGTTTGCGATGCACCTTTGTTTTTTTTATTCAAGTTCAAGCTCAAATCTTGATTCATAGTTTTTCCTTCTCTTTCTCTCTCTTTATCCAGGAGGATTTTTTTTTTTTTTTGAGGGGGGGGTGGACAATTCAACTAATGTGGGGGCAGAATTTACCATCTTTTAAGGCAACCTAATAGAGATGCAACTGATTGTGTAATGGTCAGAGCTGGACAAAGAATTGACCCAAAATGCTTTCAAACTTGCCTCCTAAATTAGTTTACCTGACTTGGGTGAAAAGGTTCCAGACATGGCGTCGCAAGAATTAGGGGCTTTCACTGGCTTTACGAGTGAGGGCACAAGGGGCAGTAGAACAAGCAAGCAGTCACATCGTACAAGACAGAAAACAAAGGACACTCAACGTCCTGCATGCAATATTGCCAACCAATAATTCAAACACAAGGTATAAAAAATGATGGGCTTTAACTTTTTATATCTATCACAAAACTCACTTGGAAGATTAGTAAATCCTACTAATTGAACCAGATTGATACTATGATACCAGAGACGGAAACCAAATATAAATCCAGTGAAATGTGAGAGAGATGATGAAGGATCAGTTCAATTAGGTGATGGAGGATTATTGAAACAAAGGAAGAATTCAGCCGTGGAAAGCGAGCCACTCGGGGGATGGACGAAGGTAATTCATGTAAAAGAGCAGGTAATTCTCAAAATAGCTATTTTCAAGAAGCAATTGACGACGTTGACGAAGTCTCAGAGCCATTATCTCAAACTCTATTTGTTTCCGGAATCCGCTAATTGCGAATTGGAGCATAACACACATACATACACAGTGGCAAAGATTTCTTTTTTATTTGACCAAAGAGAATGGCAAATATGGAAGCAGAGACTTTGGCGAATTGCAAGGCTACTCCACTCACTTCTTGCTCTCTTTCACGTCAACGTGACAACGTCTCTTTCTTCCCATTTTTCCGCCAAACTTTTTACTTCGCGTCCACTGCGCGTAAAAATATAAAACGCTCGTTTTTCTTTTTCATGTTTTTTTTTATTGGGATGCATTAAACTAGGGTATTTATAAAATTGGTCAAATTGTTAATTCTCATTATCAGATTATATGCATCCTTCAAATTGGTACATTTGATCAAAGCCACATATGAGCTGGGTTTCCCATGCGGGCATGCGCTACATTGCCTCACTGTACATTCACCCTTCAGCATCTCATTAAAAAATTGATATCAAAATTCATTTTGTTGTCAACATTCCCCATAGGCCACGCCCATGCATCAATCCCTCCACGTGTTCTTTATTTTTCAATTCCCCTCCCCCCCCCCCGAACAAAAAAATCTTCCCTTCCCCCTCTCACTTTTATATCTTAAGAACGTGTAACCTCACTTACTTGGGAGCTACAAATTAGATTCAGCGGGATGTCTTCAAAGCTTTTCGTCTTCTTAAGAAGGTTTTATACTTAGATTAATATAATCTTTAGTCCTTCAAATTTCAAACTATAGATTTTAATCTTTTATTAGACAAAATGATCCAAGTTTTTTATTGAATTATAGATATTAATATTTTAAATGAAAAAAAAACTAGAGAAATTTAAACTTATTATTTAAAATTTAAGGAATCAAAACTAAAAAAAAAAACACAAATGTGGGAGACCAAAAATTATAACCTTTTATATTTTTTATAATTTAGAATTTGAATACTATTGCAGAAAAGGGGATGTCCACCTTGAAATTTTGATCTTATGTTATCACCAAAATTTCCAAATATACCTTTAAAACTCTGATATAATTCCAGGGAGAGTCTGACGCTAAACTGCAATGGTTTAACAAGAAAATCAAACACCGGCGTAACCAATAATTAGAAGTCATTCACAAACGGCCAAGACCAAATATATCATGAGTTCCTAGCATACTGCTATCACCCAAAAACAAAACATAAAAACAAATATTATGTAACAGTAGTCATACAACCAGGCACAAGTAATCCATCAGCAAGGTGAACTGTGGATTCACGTTTTGCTTCTCTACTTTTTTTCGCAAGTATGGCAGCAAACCAATATTAATCAGAATCAGAACCAGCGACAACGGAAGATCTGACTCTTCTACTTGAATTTTCATGAGATTCGTCATTTTCGTCATCCTCGTCTCTTTTCTCGTTAATAATACCTGTAAAATGATCGTTAATAAGCTTTTCGAAAGAAAGGAAATGAAAAGGCCCACACGTCAAATCATAACACCTTTCTTTATCAGCAGACCCTCTAGCGTTTTGGTGGTAAAATCATCTTTCCCTCCCAGATCTTGAAACCCTATTAATCTATCTACTGCAATCCCTTGCCTGAAAAAATAAAATAAAATAAAAACACGTCAGCCATATTTGTGATATTTTACATCAATTTCATACGCCTGAAGCACGTTGTATTTTGTAGCAGTTCATAATACATCTTCTCATTTTTTTTTTCTGGGGGTGTTTCAAACCAAGGGGTTCGCAGAAAGGGCAAGGTTTGTTTTTGGGCTTTTGGCTGACGAGATCTTAGTGTTTGCACTCCCAATAATACAATATTGGGTTCACCATAAATATTCTTGAAAATATGAATAATCCTGGGAATGCAAGATAATTTTTCAAATTTGCTGCTACCTGTAACGTTAAAAAGTGCAAGAGAAAAGTGCCAAAATCGAAATTAAACAACATAGTTACCATAAAAAGGGTCAACAATCACCGAAAGCATTAAACTTACAAACCAATGTGATCAACGCCGTTTTGCTAATGCAGAAAATGAGAGCTCATGAGCTTCTATATGTTGCTTAATAATAACACTCGAGAAGTTTTGGTTTCATGAACCAGGATATGGGAAAACAAGCAGAATCTTTGGATCACTGTAGCCATGGCAATAAATCAAAATCAAATTTGAAAAAAAAAAATCCTAAAGGAAGGGGGGGGGGGGGAAAACCCTCGTCTGGCCCAATAAAGTCAAAGCTAATGGTAAAAATACACAAGGGTTGAAATTGATATAGTCTGAAGCACTTTTTATGTGGAAAGCAAACTAGGTCAAGGAAGTAAGAGAAGTGGTCAAAGCAAATTCTCAAGTCGTGGGATGGAGATGGATTTCCCAGCGACCTGAGAACCAAGTGACGAGAGACGTATAATGAGCAACATGGGTGGTAAACAACTGGAGCAGATGACAAGACTGATGAGCATCGGTGTAGATGATCAATCGGAATAGATAGTAGCATTGAGGAGCCGTCGCTTGTGAGAGGAAAGGAGGACAATAGCAGATGCAGAGGAAGATGCGAGAGTGCATCACTGTCCAACATGAGATGAGGAGGAGTGTGAGGATTGCGCAAAATGGTCTTTTAATTGTTAAAAAAATTTTCCCATAATATGGAAATATTCCCACCCCAAAGCCACTCTCCCACGTTCAACCCCACTCACCAGCCACCAAAAAGACAAACATAAATGAAAATGGAAGATTTTGATCAATTTCTAGTATGCATCATTTCCAAAAATCATCTTTAAAACTCGAACCAAACATTTGAATAAATCAATTCCATGTAACATTTCCAAGTGTCGTTAGAATATTCCAGAAACCAATGAGCCCCATAGAATTCCAACCTTTATTCTTGTCTTCCTCATGTGAGATCTAATAGAAACAGCCACTGGCTCACCTGAACAGTATGACGCATGGCAAAGTCTTGACTGCCAGTTTTGCAACAAAGAAGGGCGCATTCTGCATTTCATATAAAGAATAAAATTCAAGCCATTACTTTGGTAGGACAACATGTTGTATTAAATGAACATGCCTAATTTTGTAGATGCACAGGAGCATCTTAGAAAATCTAATCGTCACTATTGCAGGGTAATAGTATTAGGAACGTTCATGCTAACCTCTGCATCAAGCTTAATGAACTTCGTATCAACATGATCTGGTGCAAGGGATTTTAAATGCTTATCCATTATCCTGGAAACATTGATTGACTCAATAATATAAGTCATTTGAATGCGTGCATATCAAAAAGATAGGGACAATATGGGTTATTAAACTCAGGCATACTTGCATCGATAAAACTCGTTATGATAGAAGTGACATATAACTCTTTCACTGCTAGTGACTTCACCTAAGAAATCCCCCTCAGTTATCTCCCTGTATTCCCCATGACCTTTCTTCTTCCATGCCTCTCGTTTCTCTGCTTCTTTCTGTACAAGATTAAGAAAAATTCAGTCATAAGTAATATGGTACTTAATGGATTTATTGAACAACAATAATCTGAATATCGTGGTTCATCCTGGTACACCTGGAGCACAAATTATCACCTTAAGAGCTGCGATTCTATCTGCATGCAATTTTTCCAACTCTGGGTCCTAACATCATCACAGCATAGACCATTAAAATTCTTAACTACGGTATATATACATATACGATACAAGTGAAATGTTTACTGAGCATACATCCATTAACTCATCAAGATCAACTTCCTGGTTTACAGAACTTGAAGTCTGCGCCTTATTTTGCTCAAGCAATTCCTGCAAGGATCATCATAGCAAGGGTTACTTAAAATAAACATGTTGTTGCCGGCCATAAGGACTGCAGATAACTGCTGTTAGAATTAATTGGTAGCAAAAGTTACAGCATAATATCAGCGTTCAAGTAAATACTACGTAGCAACAAAATTTAGAAACTAGTTAAATAGAGAATACATAAATCAATAACTTTCAAGAACACATAAAAATAAATGTAAAGTAGAACTACTGAACTACCTCTGATATTTTTTATCTGAGTCATGAAAATAGTGCTCTATCATCAAGATTTCATGAGAAAAAAGAAAAGAAAATTATGGGGAAAAGATTAAAAGCTTACCCCCAGTATAGCTTGATAGTCAATGATTTAATTGAGACAGTGCACTGAGAGCATCAGTTTCATTTAGTTTGACACCATATCGAGGGGCAAAAAATATACGGGTTTGTAACAAGATCGGAGTACTAAAAGGATTTTTGCAGACAAATTTTGTTAAGAGACATCACAGGATCATTCATTTTTAGAAACACATTGATGATTATCAAGTTCTGCTAGTTCACCTCAAACAATTTGGATCATACAGGCGAATGTAATGCTCAATTATTCATAAAGCAAACCCCAAACAATCAACCATGTAATCACTGATCAAAACAAACATCTTCCATCCAATGGTGACCATGATTCTGTTGAGAGTGAATTAATAGGCTAAGTCGAAGAAACAAATATCTTCAATAGAGAAGGAAGCAGATCTTTAAGCTGATAATTAACCATGTGTATTTATCTAAAGATATTAAGTAGAACACGAAATGACCTCACACAAGAGAAACTCCAGAGAGGTATATCATCAGCAATCATGCATCCAGGAGCAATCTCCAGTCAACACGACAAATGAATTGTGAAGAATGAATGAGGTACTCTACCGTGATCTGTGAAGATTTTTTTCCCCCTTTGCTTGGGAGATAGAGTTAAGCTTATAGGAGTACAATGCCGATTATGACTTTATGGGAAGAGTAGGTATTAGACTCGACATCTTCCAATTTTTATTTTTGCATAAATCTTAAAAAAATAAACATAGCGAGCTCACATCAACTTAGCCAATTGCTAAAAGCGTCAAAACCAGCCGAAGAATGAAATTAAATCTCAGTCATGAACCCCGAGGGTTTGCCAACCACCGGGAATCGCAAGCGCATGATAGATTAAGATGTAGAGAGTTCAATTTTGACGCAAATGACCATTGCACTTTAAAAATCAGGTTAGAGTGGATATCAAGCTAAACAACACGTAGGAAACAAAGAAATGGTTAGGACGGTACCTTCTGATAATCACGGGCAGCGGCTGCCATAACATTTCCAAATGCCAAATTAGACAGAGTCGACTTCACCGTGTTCGGATCCATGTGGCAATTGAAACTGTGTGTAATTACAATTCTTCCAAGAACTCCACCGAAAAACTCAACAGAGACAGAAGCTTATGATGAATTAGCGAAATCTGGAGCCCTGTATGGTCGATCGGAAGCAGAGAGGCACCTGGAAGAGGGACTTGGGGGGACTGACTGGGGAGTCCCGGTAACGGGCCAGATGAGCCCAATTGTAAATTGATTTTGATTGGTAGTCCACTTCAACTTGTGATGCTTCGGCCCAAAGTTCCCCATAATAATCAAATTGTACATATTTGCCAAATTTCCTTACAAAATCAAGAGACTAGCTTGAAATTAAGTTTTGCAGATCAATTATCAAAACTCCATCAACTAAAGAAGAAAGTCTCATCCCTTCACAACTTAATTGAGAAGATCTTTAAAGATTATCTGATGATGCCAAGGGATTTTAAAGAAAAACACATATAAGATTGGAGGGATTTTTTTTCAATCGTTTTCTATAAATTGCTTTGAACATTTTATTTATCTACGATGTTCAGTATTTTATATCTGAACCGAATTTTATTGCTTACACAATGTTAAATGTCTTCATGATATCGGTGAATTGACTTCTAAATTTAATGTTGATGAGAAGCTAAAATTAGTATAACTTTAGGCCTCCGAAATCACAAGACAAACATAGCTGGAGCTCATGACGGCCAGTTTTGTAACAAATAAGGATGCATTTTGTATCTCACACGAATTGTAATTGTAATTATATATTTCTCCAATTCTTAATATAGAACGTAATTGTTGAGTTGAATTTGGTCCTGAATATTATATCTGTTTTTTATATTTATCAATTTTTCATAAATTACTCCTATAGATGCTTCCTCAACCATAATTAAATAGGAGAGAGGAGAAGATATTAAGAAAAATAATTATGATGATTTTAAAAAAAACATGTCATATTTCTTATATGTGACTAACTTAACTAACTTTTTTAATCTAATCAAATTAATTAAATAAGTTTTATATTAACGATCAGGAGAATATTTTTGTCCTACATCAAGCCTTTCAATTTTAACTCTACGAACTTTCGCCTCATACACACACACATATTGTAAGTCTCTCATAATGTTCCCACTAGCCTCTGCTGGAGAGTCTCCCCTGGATTGGGATTCTTGTTTTTCAGAGAAGGCTAATGCTTGAAACCGAGAAAGTATTATGCAGTATTAAATATATTAAATCACCGTTAGGTTATTTATCACGACTTCAATTAACGAAAGCGTTAATTTACCCTTAAGTATGACATGTTGTCCAGGCGTTCGTTTATAAAATGGTCCAAATATGAACTGTTGTCCAGACCCCCCCCCCAAAAAACACACACAAAAACCCAGAACTGATGAGGTAGAATTTAAAGCATAATTTTATTACACATGCAAATTATAAGCATCTCACAAATCAGAAGCTTCAACACACATAGAGCTATCCATGCATCATTATATTAAAGCTAAAGCAAGGAAACCCGAAACTTCAACTCTCAAAAGATGAATGAAGTTATTTAAGACAGCTAGAAATATGCAGATGCGAAGTTCGACGGTCTTGGTGATCAGGCATTTCTGGTCACAGAAAAGGTGACATTGATGAATTCAGTTTTCTCTTTGGACATACGATCTGTTAAGATCTCTTGGTACCTCTTGAAAACTTTCTTCGATGATACCATCTCCGAAGTGGCTGATCAGTAAGGGCTCGGCCACAGCCCTCATACACTTTGCCACGTTATATCCACCATCACTTAATACTTCCGATTCACTAAATTCACTGCCTATTATGTTCCGGTCATCGTACGCATTCCAGTTCACTGCAGATACCTCCACACGATGGGTTTTGAATGACCCTTCTTTCACGATCTCTTGTTCCACTTCAGACGGGGATGGTGTGTATTGAGGTATATTGAACGAGTCCACTTCCTCTTGTTTTATAATTCCCTGTAACTCATCATAGTAAAACAAGTTCGTACGTTAGGTAATTTTTGCATGAAAATTGAGGTGTATAATAATTTCATAGTTAAATGATAGAGATGGTAAACATTAGCTACATGTTTTCAAAATGGAAGCAATATAATAGTTCATCATCAATGCTAGTGACGTGATTTATTAAACACAACAGCGGGACCAATAGTTCATCGAAGGATGGCAATGGAGCTTCCATTTCAATCATCCAAAAAGCTACGATGATTACCGTGGAGGCCGAGCCATTGAGAGCTGTGGCCATAAGCTCCCAGATTAGACAGCATTCGTTGCTAAAGGGATCGTCACTTCTTCTGCCTAAGAACGTGAGCACCATACAACCCCCTTCCACCACTTCCTTCGCACGACACTGAAGAAACAACGGGAGGTCTCTCTGAAATTGCTGGTAACAAGCCTTCAACACATTCGAGGGGCTCGTGCTTGCCATATAGATGTTGCCCTTATTGTTCTCCATTCCCTCGGGAACCTAACGCATTAATCGAATCAAACATTTAGCTCTATATAATATAGTTTACTATTTAAACCGGTGAATTTGTATACCTGAGATAGCCACATAAGGCTACAAGAGGAATGGACAAAATGGAGACTTTTCGAAGGAAAAAGCCTGCCGTAGAAGGAACCAGGGATTCCCGATAAGAAGCAAGGACCAACCCCAGAAACCATTTCACGACTGAGTTTGTCCTTGAAGCTGCCAAGAGACCGGAAGATGTTGTTGAAGCCACTCCCCGGGAGATCGTTCAAGAAGACTTGGCATTCCAGAGACTGCTGGTTTAGGTCTCGGCAAAGCTTCTTCACTGTTCTGGTAACTTCAGAAACCATAAAGAAAGTGTTGGGACCAGAAGAGCAACCCAAATCTGCAATCGCTAGGCTTTGCGGGAGCATATTGGTATATAGCAAGGAAGATGGAATTCGTCGAAAGTGGTACTTATAAGGAATATTCACACACACACACAGTGGTACTTATAAGGAATGTTCTCACACACATTGGTACGTATAAGGAATGTTCACACACAAACGCACGCACGCACGCGCGCATACACGAGATTCTCCCACGCACTTGTGCAGCACTTGAGCAACCTCCATTCTTAGTACATCTTCTTTCTCTCTGATTTCCTAATTAATCTCTCTCGATCGCTGGATGTGTGTTGTGTGCCTTTGGAGGGATCTATTTATGATGGGCGGGGCCGTCGCTCTGTTATGATCTATTTCAAAGTGAGAGTAAAATTCATTATTTTTTTGTTGTTTAACAATAATTGGAGCTGGGCAGTCCTCTTTCTGCTGATAAAATCATAAAATGCGCTATTTCCACGTAATCAAAGTTGAGGTTAAACACCAGTTCGACGCGGGCTTCATGTTTTAGTCAGCATTTTCCATTTATGAATAATGTGATTGGTGTAGGGCAAACGCAAGAAAATGTGATTGACCGGTAAAAATCACTACTTAATGCTCATTATAAGAGTTAATTAGGACATTAAATTTTATCACCTCAATCTATTTTATTTCTCATTTTTTTCAAAGTATTCATATTCTTATACTACCTCTAGTTATTAATATAAAAGCTAATTTGACTTTTATTTTAATTCTAAATATAAGATTCCAATCTATTTTTTCTCTCATATTTATTTATTTTTTTAAGGTAATCTTTGTAGTAATGATAGTTGTAATTGATGCACTTAATTAGTAAGAATATTTTTAAAAAATACTAATTTATTATAAATAACTAATTTAACTAATTTTTTTAAGAAAAGATTAATTTGAAAATCCTTATAGTTTTGCTCCATTTTGAATTAGGTTCCTAAGCTTTCTTTTTTTTCCTTTTTGTCAAGTCCTTCATCTTTCTATTGTTAGTATTGTTGGTCCTTGAAGTTAAAAGCCGATAATCCTTGATTAACATCGTCAAAACATTTCTATCAAAACAAGCTTTTCTCCCTGGGTCTGTCAACCATCTTCTCCTTCCTCACTAATGAATGGCTCACTATTCCTTCCCCAAGCCAGCGTAGAGGATATGTGAGGCATAAAAAGCAGTAGGGATATAATTCGAACTCGCTATATATCACCTTTGTTTGCATAGACAGTGTTTCCAAGTTAGACTCATACACAGAAAATATAAGACAATGAGGAACAACGCCTAGACTAGGGGCATTCTCCATCATGTAGCTATCGTTTACATATCTATGCATGATATGCATATTAAGAGGGCCTCCCCTGTTTTAGTAATACAAAAATAGAGCTATATTGTAAACATGCACTACAAAAAAACATGGTTTTAGCGACGGAATTTTACATTTAGCGACGGAACGAATTAGCGACGGAATTTTTTCCGTCACTAATTCCTCTGTCGCTAATTGATTAGCGACTCGATTTTTTAAAAAATAAAATAAAATGCCACGTGGCACCTCTACCAATTGCCACGTCATTACTGAGACCACCTCCACGTGTTGCTGCCACCTCACATCTACTGCCACGTGTCCGCCACGTGTCACACCTCTGCCTGCCACGTGTGCCTGCCACCTCACCTCTGCCTGCCACGTGTGCGCCACCACATAATTCCCTTCTCAAAGTGACTTCTCCATGGCTTGAACCCAGGACTTCCTCCGTGGGCATGTGCGGCTTTACCAGTTGAGTTGCAATGAACCTGTTGACTTATTATGTAAAATAAATATATATTATATTATTTTACACAAACAATTATATATACATATATATTATTAAAAACTAAAAATATACTATATGATAATTTTAATAATAACTATTTTAATGAAAAAATAATTTTTAAATCATTTACAATTAGTCAAAAAATCTTGTTATTCAAAAAATTCAAAAAATAACTACTATAATAAAATCTAATAAATTATTTTATATAAAAAATTAAATGATTTAAATAGATTATGATAAACAGTATTTTCCTACTTGTATATATATCCTATGTAATTTATTTTCTTAAACTCTGCGACGGAATTTGCGACGGAAACAAATTCCGCCGCTAATTTCTGACGGAATTGCAACGGAATTTCCGTCGCTAATTTTTTTGACGGATTAGCGATAGAATTGTCTGACAGAAAAAGATTCTGTTGCTAATTCTGTCGCTAAATACGGATTAGCGACGGAATTTAGCGACGGACAGAAATTCCGTCACTAATCTGTCAAAAAAATTAGCGACGGAATTTCCGTCGCAAATTCCGTCGCTAATTTGAGACGGAATTTGTTTCCGTCGTTAATTTGCTGTTTTTTTGTAGTGATGAGAGACACACCAAAGAATAAGTGCATTAGAGATGTTTGTGTTTAAGAAATTTCTCATTATTTTATTTATCAATCTTGCATGATCTGTTGCTTCAACCTACGAAGTTATTTCATTGTATATATGACTTAAGTTTGTAGTCTTTGATACTCACGCAAGAGTGCCATGGCAATGAAGATGTATGTATTAAAAAATTTCTCTCCCTGTTTTATGTAATAGAACTTGTATGACCTGTTGCTTTAAGAAACTACGTATGTTATTTCATCATAATATGCAAGAACCTACATACTTTGAACTTAATTTGAGATTATAAATCAAGTCACTACAAAAAAAAAAAGTAGAATTACTAGTGGAACATTTCTAGCAGTTACAGGAAATCGTTACAAATTAAAACATTTCTAGCGATTTAATCGCAAACCACAAGAAATTCGTAGCACTTTGACCCAAAACAGTGTGAGCCCCACAATTTTCTAGCGGTTATCGGTAAACCACTAGAAAGTGACCACCAGAATCTTTCGTGCGTTTTGGCATGAAGTTCGCGCCAAACTTCTAGCGTTTATTTTCTAGCGTTTCAGGTGATAGAACCGCTAGAGAATGCAAATCACTGTTCCATTTTTTAGCGGTTAGAGAAACTGCTAGTAATTCAACAGACTTTCTAGCGGCTTCAACAGAAACCGCTAGAAATGTTTTATTTTTCCCAAGGAGTTGTGACACGTGGCTGAATACAGGGGGTGGCGCAGTGTGACAACTAAAAATTTCTAGCGGTTTTAATAGAATTGCTAGAATTTTCTAGCGGTTCCTTTAAAACTGCTATAAAATCGCGGCCTATATATACCCTCCCACCACGTCATTTTCACTGTTTGGCCAATTTTGAAGCGGAGCTCTACCGAATTCTCTCCACAAAGTATATCCAGATCCAGATCCAGTTGCAGATTCATATTTTCATGTAAGAATAGTAATTTATTTATAAATAATTTTTGTTTTTATTCTTTATTTTATTTATTTTATTTATTTTATTATATTTTTTATATTAACTTTAATAGACTAGCTTAATTTAGTTAGGGTTAATAGAAATTTTTTTATAGTAGGCTACTTTTTATAGAGTTAATAGAAGTAATTTTTTTTTTATGAGTTAACGAAAAATTTAGATATAGGAATATCTATTTTTCAATTAATATTATTTGATATTATTATTTAGAGTTAATGGAAATAATTATTATTTGATATAATTATTTATTTTAAATAATTGTTAGTTGTAAAATATATTTTTTAATTTCAATTACTATTTGCTATTATTAGGATGAGTCGTCGACCAGGGAAGGAGCCGATTGATCCTGAGAGAGCAAGACCCAGCGAGGATCGTGGTGGTGGCGGTCATGATGCTGGTGAGCCATTCCCGAGTATTCATGACTACGATCTAAACAAGAAAAATATCCTGAGTTTTATGGAGCACGATGATATTCAACAAACTGAGGAGGCTCGTTTTTCAGGGGATGAACAACCCCATGGTGATGCTGGTAAGGAGGAGGAGCAGCAGTAGCAGATTCAGAGAAATGAGAATCCCCATACTGAGTAGTGTCCTGCTCCCAGACGTCAGACTGGTTTTGTAAGACCCTTAACCTCAAAAACATTATAACTCGTCATAAGACCACTACTATGGTAGAAAAAGAAAGATGTTACAACAACTATCATAGTAGAAAGAAATTGCGTAATTTTAGAAAATTAACATTTAAAACTTGGTTCCATCTCAAATGCAGTTGCGTGCAACTATCATCATTCAATCACAATCACTGGGCCTCCGAGCCTCCGGCTCGGGTAACGACATACATCAAAATCAGCCCATCCCAATAGATCTCAACCACGAATAACAAAGTTTCATAAAATAATAGGAATGGCCTCCGGCCAACAAAACGAGTAGATAATATATTCTCCAGTTTACAAAATCAATAAAAAGGGGCCTCCGGCCCAATTGAAATAAGAAGAAGATACACTTCCTCCAGTTTACGAATAAACCGGGCAATCAAAATAGTTTAAAAGGACCCTAAACGTGGCAATATACAACTATCCATACATAATTAAAGCTAGAGGCCTAAAGCTAACCAAGCTCAAGCCTCTGCGTCTCTTCCCGAAGGCGCACGCCTAGAACCTTCACCTGAAAATATTGTAAACCACGGGGTGAGACAAAGTCCCAGTAACCAACCTTTCCAATACTAGGTACTACTAAATAGGTGCTCGTGAGATGTCAAGTGGGGCAGTTCACAAATTATATATATATATATTGATAGCCACAACAATTCATGCAAGTGCAATGATGCAATCCCATCAATCAAATCCCTCGCTTTGGGGGATTTTTCAGGAGCCGAACCCGGCCTATCCCTCACTATGGGGGACGTAAGGAGCCATAAAAGGCCTATCCCTCACTCTGGGGGACGTAGGGAGCCAAAAGGCCTATCCCTCACTATGGGGGACGTACTAAGCCAACCATCATGCATTAATGGAGGCCTTACCACGTGGTAGTAACTATCAAACTCTCACCAAATCCCAAATTATGCATCATGCTCAAATCATAATCAAGAGTAATAATCATTTCACAATTAACCTCATTCAGTGGCATATCTTTCACAATTCCAAAATTCATTTCACAATTCCAAAATTCATTCATCATTAGTCGAAAACCCCACAAGACGGTTTTCCCTTTCTATATACAATATATAGTTTGAACACAATTACTACTTGGAGCATAAAACACAAATCTACTCACAATACCACAGAAGCAAGTACTAAGGATTGGAAAGTGGTTACCTCTCGCCTGAGCAAGGAATAACAACCAACAAAGTGGCCCCGCGCACCACCAAGACTCACAACCGGTCTACACAAGCACACAAACGCACAACCAACATATATTAGCTCTCAAACTAATAATGTGGCCAAAACAACACTTGGGGACACAAAATTCCTATCTCCCATCAAAACTCTACCCAACTCAAGGGTATAACTATCAAAACAACACTCCAAAGTCCTCAAAGTCTATTAAAACATCAAGTCTCCTTCCAAGCATCAATTAGAGTTCAAACCTCAAGGACCCACTATAGGAATTCAACCTCCAACATCCCATTTGAGCAATTAAGGTTCCAACAACAATTCTAAACCGATTAAACCTCCAATTTAACCCTCCTTAACATAACCCAATTCACAAAACTCAAAATCAATCTCTACATTATCATCCTCAATCCCAAATCATCCAATTCCATAAACCCTAACTCCAAAACTAAAGATTCTTTAAATCTAAGAAAACTACACCGATTAAATACTTAAACTAACCCAATGCAATCAATTAAACTCAAAACAATCGGTCAAAAACCTCAATTCCAACACAACCTAGAAAATCCTAGGGTTTCTCCATAAATCCTTATAAATTCCAATCAAGAAGATAGATTAGAGGTTAAAATCACTTACTTGAGGTAATGGATCCTTAGAAATGTCTCCTCCAAGCCAAAAGTTCGAAACCCTAGCAGAGCTCCTCTCTCCTCCTTCAGATTTTTCTTATTTTCGCACGCTGAACCCTCCCGCGACTATATAGAATCGCGACCTTTCGCCGCGGCGAACTAATCCCGAGAGGGATTACTCGCCTGAAAACCTGACTTCGCCGCGGCGAACCCCAATTTTCGCCGCGGCGAAAGCTTCCCGAGAGGAAACTCTCGCTCGCCCAGAAAACATTCGCCGCGGCATACCCCTACCTTCGCCGCGGCGAAACCTTCCCGAAAGGGAAGCCTCGCTCACCTGAACAACTTCGCCGCGGCGTCCCCTAGACTTCGCCGCGGCCAAACCTTCCCGAGAAGACACTCCCCTCTGAAACTCCCGGTGCGCCGCGGCGAACATACCCTGAGAGGGGTACGTTCACCTATGCCTCCAACCAACCTCAGATCCAACCCAAACACCAAGATCAAGATTAAATCACTAATCTATCCTCAAAATCAACCCAAAAGAGGCTATTAAAACCCGATAAAACTTAGGATGTTACAGGTTTTGAAGTGGAGTTTGAGGGTAAGTATTTATTTAACTTTTTTGAATTTGGTAACTATTTAATTTATATAGAAATTGTTTTAATTCATTAATATATAATTAATTTCTTAATTAAATTTTACAGACTCTGAGGGGAACAGGTTCTATAGGAGGCTGACAGCTAAAGAGCTGTCTATGACAACTAGCGGACGAGTGGTTGTGCCATTGAATGAATGGGGCTAACCGACCAAGAAAGGTAGCCAGCTGTATAACAAGTATGTGTGCCTTCTTGGTCAGCAGTGGGCCCTGTTTCCCATTTATGTCAAGATACTTTGATGACAAGGAGACATCTTTTAACCGCCCACGTCGCGTAGATGATTTGCCTCTTGGTCCTTCCACGTCAACTTTATTTCCTCCTGTTAGGAAACCAGTTGGAGGAAATGAATTCTTCAGACTCACTCCCACAAAGAAACTCCAAGCACGCAGACATGTTTTGATAAATTGCAACCAAGTTGAACCCTTCATGTAGTAAGTATTATATAAGCTCATTAACTTTTACACTTTATATTTATTTCTCACTAACTCTTCTAACAAATTACACTTCACTGTAGTGAGTTTAGAAGTTACCTCAGGTAGCAGCTACGGGGACGTGCGCATTTGGCTGACATTGATAAAAGAGTCCACAAAGAGTTTTCCAGTTGGTTTACACGTTGAATACGTAATGACAGCAGCCCATACATAGATGAATTCAAAGCTCTTTCCCTTGGCCCGTTAGACCATACACAAAGGTTTACCACATATAATGTCAACGGTTTCAAGTTCTGTATGGTTAGACATGATCAGGGATTGCTTGTAACATCCTGAGTTTTATCGGGTTTTAATAGCCTCTTTTGAGTTGATTTTGAGGATAGATTAGTGATTTAATCTTGATCTTGGTGTTTGGGTTGGATTTGAGGTTTGTTAGAGGAACAGGTGAACGTACCCCTCTCAGGGTATGTTCGCCGCGGCGAAGTTTACTTCGCCGCGGCTCACCGGGAGTTTCAGAGGGGAGTGTCTTCTCGGGAAGGTTTGGCCGCGACGAAGTCTAGGGGACGCCGCGGCGAAGTTGTTCAGGTGAGCGAGGCTTCCCTTTCGGGAAGGTTTCGCCGCGGCGAAGGTAAGGGCATGCCGTGGCGAAGTTCTTCTGGGCGAGCGAGAGTTTCCTCTCGGGAAGCTTTCTCCGCGGCGAAGTCAAGTTTTCAGGCGAGTAATCTCTCTCGGGATTAATTCGCCGCGGCGAAAGGTCGCGATTCTATATAATCGCTGGAGGGTTCAGTTGTACGAAAATAAGAAAATCTGAAGGAGGAGAGAGGAGCTCTGCTAGGGTTTCGGTTTTGAGGCTTGGGAAAGACATTTCTAAGGATCCATTACCTCAAGTAAGTGATTTTAACCTCTAATCTATCTTCTTGATTGGAATTTATAAGGATTTATGGTGAAACCTTAGGATTTTCTAGGTTGTGTTGGAATTGAGGTTTTTGATCGATTGTTTTGGGTTTAATTGATTGCATTGGGTTAGTTTAAGTATTTAATCGGTGTAGTTTTCTTGGATTTAAAGAATCTTGAGTTTTTGGAGTTAGGGTTTATGGAATTGGATGATTTGGGATTGAGGATGATAATGTAGAGGTTGATTCTGAGTTTTGTGAATTGGATTATGTTAAAGAGGGTTAAATTGGATGTTTAATCGGTTTAGATTTGTTGTTGGAACCTTAATTGCTCAAATGGGATGTTGGAGGTTGAATTCCTAGAGTGGGTCCTTGAGGTTTGAACTCTAATTGATGTTTGAAAAGGAATTAAGGTTTTAATGGATTGGTATGACCTTAGAGTGTTGCCTTGATAGTTATACCCTTTGAGTTGGGTAGAGTTTTGATGGGAGATAGGAATTTTGTGTCCCCAAGTGTTGTTTTTGGCCACATTATTAGTTTGAAAGCTAATATATGATGGTTGTGTGCTTGTGTAGACCGGTTGTGAGTCTTGGTGGTGCACGGGGCCACATCGTTGGTTTGTTGTTCCTTGCTCAGGCGAGAGGTAACCACTTTCCAATCCTTAGTACTTGCTTCTGTGGTATTGTGAGTAGATTTGTGTTTTGTGCTCCAAATAGTAATTGTGTTCAAACTATATGTTGTATATAAAAAGGGAAAACCGTCTTGTGGGGTTTTGATTTATGATGAATGCATTTTTGGAATTGTGAAAGATATGCCACTGAATGAGGTTAATTGTGAAATGATTATTACTCTGTGATTATGATTTGAGCATGATGCATGATTTGGGATTTGGTGAGAGTTTGATAGTTACTACCACGTGGTAAGGCCTCCATTAATGCATGATGGTTGGCTTAGTACGTCCCCCATAGTGAGGGATAGGCCTTTTGGCTCCCTACGTCCCCCAGAGTGAGGGATAGGCCTTTTATGGCTCCTTACGTCCCCCATAGTGAGGGATAGGCCGGCTTCGGCTCCTGAAAATCCCCCAAAGTGAGGGATTTGGTTAATAGGAATTGCATCATTTCACTCGCATGATTTATTGTGGCTATCTTGTTATTATATTACTTGTGAACTGCCCCACTTGACACCTCACGAGCACCTATTTAGTAGTACCTAGTATTGGAAAGGTTGGTTACTGGGACTTTGTCTCACCCCGTGGTTTACAATGTTTTCAGGTAAAGTTTCTAGGCGTGCGCCTTCGGGAAGAGACGCAGAGGCTTAAGCTTGGTTAGCTTTAGGCCTCTAGTCTTTGTTTATGTATGAATATGTTGTATATTGTCACAGTTAGGGGTCTTTTGTGATATTTTGATTGTTGATCTATTGTAAATTGGAGGGTATGTTACCTCCTTGTTTTAGTTGGCCGGAGGCCATTGCTATTGTTTTATGGAACTTTGTTATACCTGGTGGAAAACAAATTGGATGGGCTGATTTTTGGATGTATGTTGTTACCCGGGCCAGAGGCTCGGAGGCCCAGTGGATTATGATTGAATGAATGATTTCAGTTGCATGCAACGGTTTAAATGTGAATTCAAAATTATGCAAATTTCTTCCTACTATGGTAGTTCATTTAACAGATTTTCCTTTTCTACCATAGTAGTGATTTTATGATGAGTTATAATGTTTTGAGATTAAGGGTTTTTACATTGCTCACACAAAAATCTGGAGTTTGCGAGACATTCGGGACGAGATGTTATGTTAGCAATAGTGAAGGTGATATGTGCTTTGGAAGCTTCACTTACTATGGAAATCTAATTGACATCATTGAGTTGAATTACCAATTTTTCACCGTAACTCTGTTCAAGTGCTCCTGGGCAAATATGACAACTCCACGGGGACTCGCTACTGACCACTTGGGTATCACCTCTGTTAATTTCTCAAGACTTATTCATATGGGGGAATCTGAAGATGATGAGCCATATATTCTTGCTTCCAAGGCACACCAGGTTTACTATGTCGAGGACGAGAAACATAAAAACTGGAATATGGTCGTTCACCTCAAACCACGAGATCTTTATGATATGGGTGATAGTGACATTATTTACGACAGCGAACCCTTCCAACTCCTGAATTTTGAAAACTTATTTCCTCAAGGAGACGACAATTTGGCAATTATCATGTATATGTCTTTTCTTAAATTATTTAAATAATTAGCTACTAATTACTAATTTTTTTCGAAATATATTATAATTCTAACATAATTTTTTTTAAATATCTCTTTTTAAGCAAGATGATAATCAAGAATAGCAATTTCAAAAAATTTTATCATTCAAAAAAGTTGCCTTTCATAAGTAAATATGTATAAATTAAAATTGGTTTAGTTTTTTAAAAAGTAAAAATCTACAATTTGTAGTGATTACATAACTGCTACAAATTGTGAAACTGCTACAAATACTAGCAGTTTTATAATATGCTAGAAAAAGTAAGGCCATTACAAAATGAATCAAAACGCTGCAAAAAAACCGCTACAAATATCTCGCTGATCTCTATAAATACCGCATCACCTCTTCATTCATTTATCCCATCTCTTTTCCTTCCTCTCCCATTTTTCTTTATAATTCTCTCTTTTTTTCTTACTCTCTGATATGGTGGTTTTTTTCTCTTCATTATATGGCAAGGTGATTTTTATTTTATAAGTATTAATATCTTTTTTTTTATTTATAATTTACTAACATATTTATTTATCTTTTTGTTTCACATTTTTCTTCTTCACATTTGTCATACCTTCTGCAACTAATTCAAACACTTCTCAACATAACAGTTTGGGTTCAATATTATAAACTATATCATATTTAATTCAATTATCTTATTAAATTTAATTCACTTCATTTGACACAATCATAAGTTAATTACTTATTATTTATTACAAAATTCAAATGTATAACATGTAGTACATTAGTAATTATACATATTAACAAAAATTCTCTAATATAATCTACTTAATGGTTTTTAAATTTATAATATTATATTTTTTAATAATCAAACATCTCAATTATTTTTTTGGCCTGGAATAAATTTTCTAGCCATTTTCAAACCGCTAGAAAATGAAAAAAAGGGACAAATTTCATAAAATTTAAATATCCCCCACATTTCCAACGATTCATAACCGCTAGAACTTTTTTGGCGCCAATTTCAAAATTTTGATTCTCGACAAAATTTGATATCCTCCGAATTTTCTAGCAGTTATTAACCGCTATAAAATTATGGCACCAAAATGAAAATTTTTGTTTCCCGGCAAAATGAAATTTCGCTCAGAATTTTCTAGCGATTAATTAACCGCTATAAATTTGTCAGATATTTCTAGTGGCTCGTAACTGCTAGAAATTTCATATCATTCCCGTTCCGCTACTTGTTTTTTCTAGCGGTTATTTTAACAGTTAGACATTTTCTGGTATTTTGATCATACTATGTAGCAATTCACGTAACCGCTAGAAATCCCTTTCTAGCACTTGATTTTCTAGCGGTTTGTATAACCGCTGCAAATGTTATTTGTAGCAGTTATAACCGCTAGAAAAGTCATATTTTAACCACTACAAAATACATGTTTTTTTGTAGTAAGTGAAGTAAAAATTAGTGTTATATTAAAGTATAAAATACCAGTAATTCGGTTAGCATGAAAAAAAACCAGTACTTTAATTTGCATTCAACTTCATGAACAGGCTTCAAAAGAACTGATTGCATTACTCTCCCTATCTCTATCTCTCTCTCTCTTTCACATTCTTCCCCGGCCTACTACTTTGGCGTGTGATTCACAATCACATTTGGATACCATGGTAACCTCCATTGCGGGTGACTAGAGGCTCCAATAATTACAATCCTTGTTCGAAAAAGTAGAAGCGGTGCAATCATAAAGTCGAGCTCATGGATGGCATGTATGTTGGGACAGGAATGGTAAGCCATTTATTATTGAGGAAGGAGAAGACGTTGAACGAACCCAGAGGGAAAAGCTTGTTCTGACAAGAATGTTTAACTCCGTTAACCATTTTTAATTTCAAGAATGGATGGTGCTAACAGTAAGAAGTTAAAAGATCTCATAAAAAAGAAAAAAACTTTAGGGACTTAATTCAAAATCAAACCAAACTATAGGGATTAATTCTAGATTTTTTTTTTTTTTTGATATCATAGATTAATTTTTTTTTAACTTAGTTAAATTAATTACTTAACTTTAGACGTAGGTAGCACCAAGTACACTAGAGGTAGGAGCATATATCACTCGATACGCAATGTATGAGGTAAGCAGTACTGACGTGATCAAGACTCAGGATTCTGTGACGTCTGCCGATTAATCATTCAATTGTTTTAATTAAGAAAAATTGCAATTAGCTAAATATAAAAAAGTTCCTTAAAATCATAAAATTATTTTAAAATCCCAAGAATCCTTATTACAATAAATTTTATTTGTTTAATTACTATATTATCCTTCTTCTTCTTTTTTTTAAGTTTACATTGACAACTGAAAGAGCAGTCGTTGACAACTTAAGGTAAAAGGATTAGCAACTATCACGGTAGGTATTAACAACTCATGAGAATTATAATATGATAAAAAATAAAAAAATTACTATTAGGACAGGACCACGAAGGGATGACCTCACCTCATGTCCTGCCCTATCCCGTCCCTTCCTGTCCCAATATGGTCGGGACCGGGACGAGTCGATTTTGAACACCTCTACTGGGGTAAGCCATGCCAAACAAATATTTAATTACAGGTCCTCATAATTGAGCCCATTTATTTCAAAGAAAATAAAAAATAATACCTTCGGCTTTTAATATAAGAGCGTGTTTGACTTTTATTTTGGTTCTAAATATAAGATTTCAATATACTTTGTCTCTCATATTTATCCATTTTTTTTAAAGAGCCTTTGTAATAATAGTAGTTTTAGTCAATACACCTGATTAGAAAGGATATCATGAGAATTTGACATCGCTCATGAGCACTTAAAAAAAACTCCTCTTTTATACTTATTTCAAATTTCATAAAATTATTTTTAGAAAGTTAGTCTAAGCGCGTAGATGTGTGAATTCTTAGTTCTGGAGGGCCATGTGTCATTCACATTCTCTTTCAATCAAATCAATTACGAGTAATTTAAAATGATTTGAATGTGGAGAGATCATGTAAGAAAATTCAATATAATTCTGGGGGATGATTTGCACGTTTTGGCCAAATACAGATAATGCTATTTCTTAAGTCGAATCGGTCTTATTAATTCCTGGGCAATCCACCTCTATGGGGTCCCGGTGCTCAAATACTCAAGCGCACGCGTGCACTACGTGGCTCAAGATTATCCTTACCTCCATGTACCGTGGTCTCCTATGGTGCGCTTGGGCATTCTGTATCGTGTGTCCCCCCCCCCCCTTTTTCTTCTCTTATTTCGCTTGAATTATTATATATTATTATATATATCCACACATTTTCTTTTCCGGAAAAATATATAAACAGCTTGACATACTTAAGCTTTATATTGGTTTCAACAGTTCCTAGTGATCTTTTCATTAATATATATATATATATATATATATATAATAAGAAAAAGGAGAAAACTTAGAATGAAGGCTAAGAGAAAGTAGTGATGAAGGAGCAAGGAGAAAGACCGACAAAATAGGAGTAGAAGGTGAGGGGTACTGTAGTAATTGAAGGGTCAAGGTGCACTCAGTAGTGTGAACGGAAGAAGGCAGAGGTGTGCTAGCGTCTGCGGGTTACTCGCTGTGTGGGCAAGGTAAAGCTTCAAGCATTGGAGGCTCGAAACCGGGGTCAAACTGGATGATGAAGGTGATATTTGAGATATGGATGGTGGATCAGTGCATGTTAATGGCAATTTTTAAAGGTATTAGCACATATTTAACAGTAGGAACTAACATATCTAACAGTGAAGGGTTTAAGGAGTCAGGAAAAAGGGAAAAAAATATATAAGGACCTAATTTAAAATTAAAAAAAAAAAAACTAGAATGAACTCCAAATTATTTTTCCCTTTTATTATATATATGCAAATTACATGCATCTCGCAAATCAGAAGCTTCAACACACACAGAGCTATCCATACATCATTATATTAAAGATAAACCCAAAACTTCAATTCTCAAAAGATGAATGAAGTTATTTAAGACAGCTAGAAATGTGCAGATACGAAGATTGACGGTCTTGGTGATCAGGCGTTTCTGGTCACAGAAAAGGTGACATTGATGAATTCAGTTTTCTCTTTGGACATACGATCTGTTAAGATCTCCTGGTACCTCTTGAAAACTTCTTCGATGATACCATCTCCGAAGTGGCTGATCAGCAAGGGCTCGGCCACAGCCCTCATACACTTTGCCACGTTATATCCACCATCACTTAATACTTCCGATTCACTAAACTCGCTGCCTATTCTGTTCCGGTCATCGTACAAATTCCAGTTCACTGCAGATACCTCCACACGATGGGTTTTGAATGACCCTTCTTTCACGATCTCTTGTTCCACTTCAGACGGGGATGGTGTGTATTGAGGTATATTGAACGAGTCCACTTCCTCTTGTTCTATAATTCCCTGTAACTCATCATAGTAAAAACAAGTTCGTACGTTAGGTAATTTTTGCATGAAAATTGAGGTGCATAATAATTTCGTAGTTCAATGATAGAGATGGCGAATATTAGCAACATGTTTTCAAAATGGGACCGATATAATAGTTCATCATCAATGCTAGTGACGTGATTTGTTAAACACAACAGCGGGACCAATAGGCGATGGAGCCGATAATTGAATTCCATTTCAATCATCCAAGAAGCTACGATGATTACCGTGGAGGCCAAGTCATTGAGAGCTGTGGCCATAAGCTCCCAGATTAAACAGCATTCGTTGGTAGAGGGATCGTCACTTCTTCTGCCTAAGAACGTGAGCACCATACAACCCCCTTCCACCACTTCCTTCGCACGACACTGAAGAAACAACGAGAAGTCTCTCTGAAATTGCTGGTAATAAGCCTTGAACACATTCGAGGGGCTTGTGCTTGCCATATAGATGTTGCCCTTATTGTTCTCCACTCCCTCGGGAACCTAGCGCATTAATCGAATCAAACATTTAGCTCTATATAATACTGTTTACTATTTCTAAGAGGAGACAGTAAAGAAGATGGATCTGAACAATCTCAGTTTAAACCGGTGAATATGTATACCTGAGAAAGCCACATAAGACTGTAAGAGGAATGGACAAAATGGAGACTTTTCGAAGGAAAAAGCCTGCCGTAGAAGGAACCAGGGATTCCCGATAAGAAGCAAGGACCAACCCCAGAAACCATTTCACGACTGAGTTTGTCCTTGAAGCTGCCAAGAGACCGGAAGATGTTGTTGAAGTCATTCCCCGGGAGATCGTTCAAGAAGACTTGGTATTCCGGAGACTGCCGGCTTAGGTCTCGGCGAAGCATCTCCAATGTTCTGATAACTTCAGAAACCACAAAGAAAGTGTTGGGACCAGAAGAGCAACCCAAATCTGCAATCGCTAGGCTTGGCGGGAGCATTTTGTGGTACAAGTTGGTTATGGCTTCCTCTCGAATCGGCTTCGTCAGTATCAGCACCTTTTGCTGTTTTGCATCACCCAAAAAGAGGTATCAGTTTTATGCTGCTTTACTCAGTTTATTATCTCCGAAATATTGTTATATAGCAAGGAAGATGAATTCGTCGAAAGTGGTACTTAACTACTTATACGGAATGTTCATACACACACACACACACACAGATACCTGAACTAAGGAATTGTTTGCATAGCTTGCTTCTCCCACGCCCCCGTTCATGTGCAGCACTTGATCAACCTCCATTCTTAGTATATCTTCTTTCTCTCTGATTTCCTAATCTCTCTCGATCGCTGGATGTGTGTTGTGTGTCTTTGGAGGGATCTATTTATAATAGGCGGGGCCGTCGCTCTGTTATGATCTATGTCAAAGTGAGAGTAAAATTCATTGTATTTTTGTTGTTTAACAAACATTGGACCTGGCCAGTCCTTTTTCTGCTGATAAAATCATAAAATGCGCTATTTCCATGTAATCAAAGTTAAGGTTAAATACTAATATTAAATATAAGACTTCAATCCATTTTATCTCTTATATTTATTTACTTTTTTAAAGATAATCTTTATAGTAATGATAGTTGTAACTAATATACTTAATTAGTACGAATATTTTTAAAAAAACAATACATATTTATTACGAATAACTAACTTAACTAATTTTTTTATATCATCCAAATTAGTCAAAGGAGAGGAGGGAGCATCAGGGACACTAGAGGTGGGAGCATACATCACTCGGTACGCAATGTATGGGCGCAACGTATGAGGTAAGCAGTACTGAGGTAATCAAGACTCAGGATTCTGTAACGTTTGCCAATTAATAATTCAACGGTTTTAATTATTCCCTTCAACAAACCTCACGTTGTCGCTTTGTTCTATTGGACCATGATCATAGTCCACCGTCACACGCACGCACACCCCTCATTGGAATCATTTGTGTTGAAGATTAAACCATCCTTATAATATATACTCCCTCCTTTTAATCACTGATGATGATGCACATATTATGTGTGCAACCAGTAGTTTGAGGGGAAAAAAATAAACATGAGAAATAAAATATATTAAAATTTTATATTTATGGTCAAAATTAATTTCTTAAATAAATCCTACATTTAGGATGGATACGAAGAAGTACGTAGTATTTTTGTGTGTCGCTGCCACTGTGGTACAAGGTGGTGCATGACATGGCAAACAAGTATTTAATTACTAGTCTCTGAATTGAGCCCATTTGTTTCAAAGAAAATAAAAAATACATATATTAAAGATATTTTAAATAGAAAAACGGGAAGAAGAGAGATACATGGAGTTGGAGTCCTTTGGTTTTCCCTTCCATAATTTAACTTTAAACTTCGTTCAGATTTCAATATTCTCTTTTTACTTGAATAACCAGTGCTATTTTATATTGTTTAGATGAAGATTTTTGTGCTATTATGGGAATATGACATCCCTCATAAGCATTAAAAAAAAAAACTCCTCTTTTATACTTATTTTGAATTTCATAAAATTATCTTCAGGAAGCTAATCTAAGCATGTAGCTGCGTGAATTCTAAGTTCTGGAGGGCAATGTGCCTTTCACATTCTCTTTCAATCAAATCAATTGATTTAAAATGATTTGAACGTGGAGGGATCATGTAAGAAAATTCAATGCAACTCCGGAGGGTGATACGCACGTTTTGGCCAAATACAGATAGTGCTATTTCTTAGGTCGAATCGGTCTTATTAACTCCCCGGGCAGTCCACCGACAGGGGGCCCCGCTGCTCAAATACTCAAGCGCGCGCGTGGCGTACGCTACGTGGCTCATGAATATCCTTGCCTCCATGTACCGCGGTCCAATGCGCTTCGCTTGGCCATTCTGCACCACGCGTTTGGTATAAGCTTTTTAGCATCTTGTTTGATACTTAATATAAAAATTAGTTAAAAATTAAACTTAATTTTAAATATAAAATTTTAGTCTATTTTATTTATTAAATTTTTAATATTTTTTAAAATATTTCTATTAATTATAACGGTTCCACAAAAATATAGTTCCAATACAAATAATAAATATTAGAGGTGTTCAATTTATCCCATTCTGGTCCCGGTAAGTTCGGGACGGAACAAAAAAATTTCAGGATAGGAGCGGGACACGGGACGCGGGACGGGGTCGTCCCGTCCGATCCCGTCCCGAGAGTTTTTTTCTCTTAAAATTATGTATTATTAATTATTATTAGATTATTAAATTTACTTATTAATAATAACTCTTATTTTTATGGTGATTTGTAGCTCTTAACTTGTAGTATTATCTCAACAAAATCTCCTTCCTCAATAAAATAATTTATAAGATCATTATATAGTGTTTTTTTACGGTATTTGTTTTACAGTGTTGTTTTTACATCTTTTTATACTATATAATTGAACTTTTTATGTAATAATTTTTTATAATGTTTTTATTTTTAGAAACCCAAAAAAAAAAGCATTATAACATAAAAAAATTCATATAAAAAATTATACTTTCTTTTTTTTTAAAAAAAGGGAAGCAGAATGGGACGGGACACGGGACATTTATCCTGTCCCCGTTCACCGGGATGGGCCTCTCCCAATCCTATCCCGTCCCGTCCGTGAACGCCTCTAGTTTTACTCCTCAATAAATACTTACAAAACTAGTTATAAACTAGTCCCGATAAGATTTTTATATCAGTAGCAACATATGAAACCAACTTTTTACTAACCAAAAAAAAAAAACTTTTGTTCTAATTTTAGTTTCAAGTGAGATACTACCTCCGATCATAATTATAAGACTTTATTTATAATTTATAAATAAGATTTTATAATTAGGATCGGAGATAGTAGTAATATTTAGTGGGATGTTTTTTTATCTTTTACGTACTCTTTAATTTGAGTTTAAAGTCCGCTGATGCATATCAATTATCGTTATATATTTGATGAAATGGATGGTATCTGGAAGGGAGAAAAAAAAATCATAAACATAACTATCATATTTATTTGTTGAGTTCAATTAAATCCAGCGACTAAAAAATTCATGGACACATACACGTCAATGTTGTTAGGCTAATGACCCGTCTCATTTTGGATTGCGAAATCCAACATTATTCATGCATAATATATTTTAATAGAATTTGTGTTTAATATATGTACGTGGCATCTATTGTGACCTCCTTGATTACAGACATCTCAAGCCACTTTCACACATCATCCCTATCGATATTAATTATATTGTAGGACTTGACTTTTTATCATTCTACACTCATCCAATTCTTAATACAGATCTAATTGAGAAGATAATATTAATCTTATATATAAGATATATTTTATATATTTATTAATTTTTTCGAATTAACCCTATTGATGAAAGAAATTTAAAAAAAAAAACAGTTGGAATGTTTTTTAAAAAATATATTATATTAATTAATTAGTCTTCATTAAGGATCGAAGGACTATAATTGAATAGAATGCGTGGCCAGGATGACATCATACTCCTGACGTGGTCATGAATTTGATTAAAATGTTTTGCCATGATCATTTACTTGATTATTAATTTAATGTTGGTTGATGGTTTCTTTTCCGGTATTTTATACTCCTCCGGTCCTAATTATAAAACCCAATTGACTTATTTGAGGAGATTAAGGAAGTAAGTTAAGTTGGTTATTTATAATAAATAAGTGTTGTCATTCCTAAAATATCCTTGCTAATTAAGTATATTGGCTAAAACTATCATTATTAGAAGGATTATCTTGGAAAAAAATGCATAAATATAAGAGACAAAATGGATTGGGTCTTATAATTAGGACCAAATAAAAAGTCAAATTGGGTCTTATAATAAGGATCGGAGGAGTATTTTATATGTCGTGTCAAAGACTCAAACTAATAAAGCTTCGTTTCAACAATTTAAAGGTCTTTGTTCTTCCCAGAAAGAAAAAATTCTAGGTTGGTAACCGGTCGGCTTCAACTTTTTTACTTTATTCACTTTAATTTCTTCTGCGCTTTAACAACCTTGTGATCTCTTGCACTTACCCCATTTCCTAGTATAAGAAACTGATTGATTTGCCTGGATTTGACTCTAAATATATAGTATAAAATTTTAGTTTATCTTTTATATTTATATTTTTTTTCTCTAAACACTCTTTATAATAGGTATAATTGTTTACATGTGTTATGGGGCTTGCATCAAGAGGTAGCTCTAATATATATTATTAAAAATGATATTTTAAAAAATTCAACATATTTTTTTTATATAAATAACTAACTCAACTAATTTTTTTAATTTTTATAAATTAGTTATCTGATTCTATATAATTAAATACTTGAGGAAGTAGTAGGATTTGGCCGGAGGAACCGTAAATACGACAACTCGCGGGGGATCCGCGGCCTGGTGATGGCAATCTAGCGGTGGGGTTGTTCATTATCAGAGGAACGAAGGAGAGATTGGTATTTCTCAAATTCATGAGATGCTTCTGGCCATCCGGTCACTTCATTCCCATGTAATGTCATAGATACATGACAGTGTGTTTAACAAAGTACTCCTCCGGTCCTTATTATAAGACCCAATTTGACTTTTTATTTGGTCCTAATTATAAGACCCCAATCCATTTTATCTCTTATATTTATGTATTTTTTTCCAAGATAATCCTTCTAATAATGATAGCTTTAGCCAATATACTTAATTAGCAAGGATATTTTAGGAATGACAACACTTATTTATTATAAATAACCAATTTAACTTACTTCCTTAATCTCTTCAAATAAGTCAATTGGGTCTTATAATTAGGACCGGAGGAGTATATAGTTACTCTTCATGTTTAGTGCTTAACAATATCTCGAATAGGATTGTTTCTAGTAAAAAGATATATATGACTACAAAAAAAAAAAACTATACATTTAAAAAGATTGATAAGTAAAATTACACAAAAAATCATCGGTAAAATTGCACCACTAAAAAGATTAGGATGTTGGATGTACTTGAGAAATACTATTAAAGGTAAAATCATACATTTACCCTTTAATAAGATATACATTTAATTATTAATAAATTATTGGTTGAGATAGTAAGTGGTCTCACCAGTAAAAAAGAGAACACAAAAGTTTAAATTCAGAAAAAGCACTTATTGAGAGAACTTTAACTATAATATTTCCAATTCGATAATGATCAGTTTCAAATAATACTTTTGAGTTTCACAAAATATATACACACACATTTAATTTCCAGTAGAATGACTCATCATTTATAATTAGTTTTATATACCGTCGAGATCTAGATTAATACAGTTACGGGGCATACGACTATAAAATCATGCAAATATAAAATTAATTAAAGTGATTAATGATTGTCTATTTATTTATGATTAGTACTATTTTTTAGTCCTTAAAAATTGATTTTATTTTGTTTTGGTCTCAGAAATTTGAAACTAGTGATTTGGATTCATAAAATTTAACCTTTTTTAATTTTTGATACCTAAAATTGAAACTAGTGATTTTGGCTTTTTGAAATTTGACCTTGTTCTAGTTTTTTTTTTTTTTCAGGGTTCAAAAATACTGTTCCAGTGATAAAAAAATTTTATGGGCGAACCAAAATGAAGCCAAAGTTTAAATATCAAAAGTACTGGTTTCAAATTTTACAAACCATAATCGAGATTAAATTTCAGACATCAAAATCATTAATTTAAATTTTAGATAGTAAAGGTATTGTTTACCCATTTGTTTATTTATAGTGTGAAATCACGTAACTGATAAAAAAAAGAGAGAGAAAAAAGTAAAAGATTGTCCACGCAATTGAGACTTGTGTATTTGGCGCGTCCTTTAAATTTGGCTTGTGAAGGTTAAATTTGGAGCATACAAATTTCTTTTCCTTTCTTATTTTTAATGTCGGTCTCCGGACCATCAACCACTACCTTCCCTCCTTTTCTCCTTAATATAAGATCCAACTTAATGAAAAAAATTGAATTACAAGGTTCTATTAAGAGTGTAACCGGGGATGGCACTATATACAATCTCTAATTTTTAATATAAGACCTAAAAAAGTTAAATAAATTATTTAATTATAATATATATTACATAATCCTTCTGAAATAATTATGTATATTATTATATTATATATCAATTTATAAGTCAGATAAATTAATTAGGAGAAAAATGATAAATGTAAACATATTAAAGTAATTTATATGGCTTTCCCATGACTAATATGAGTTCAAAGTTTCCTTCATAACTTACGGGACTTCTTTGTAGTGGCTCTGTTTCATGCCTCATTTCATACGGAACCTCAAAGTAGCTCTATTTTATTATAATCCATCCATATACTAATTCCGTTAATTTAATATTTCTTTCTTTGATGTCATTGATATAAGAGATGCCGTTTTTACTCTATTTATTTCTATTTCTATCTATATGGCTTTCTTAATTTTCTTAAATTAATTAATTTTGGCCGGCACACGAATTAATTAATACCATGTACATGAGATCCTATTAGTTAAAGGTGATGATGATGCCACCGGCAGGTGTTGGCAAACTGATAAGGTTCAAACTCCTGTGATACAATAAAAAAAGTTATTTTTATATCTGCTGCATCCTTTACAATGAAAAATCTTGGAAAAACATAATTAAGTTTAGTAAATTATGTTTGATTTGGACAACCAACTTCTAAAGTCACTGCTCAGCATCTGCTCTCATCTTATACATGAGATTGGGCGTTATATCACCAAAATTTATTGGATATAATTATGAGGGAGATGAATACCTAAAATGTTAAAAAAGAACATGACCTTTCTTAATAATTTATCAAGATTAATATGGACATTATATTATGAAAATATTATGGAGAAGTACAACTACAAGGTAAAAAAGTTAATTAGTACTACCTCTAGTGCTAAATATAAGAGTTATTTTGTAGTGTAATTTACACTACAAACTAACTCTTATGCTATCTCCGGTCTTTAATATAAGACCTCATTTGATTTTAGTTTAGTCCTAAATATAATATTCCAATTTACTTTCTCTTGTTTATTTATTTTTTTTTAAGATAATCCTTCTAATAATGATAGTTCTAACTAATAAACTTAATTAGTAAGGATATTTTAGGGAAAAAATACATATTTATTACAAATAACTAATTTAACTTATTTTTTTAATCTACTCAAATTAGTCAACTAGCTCTTATATTTAGGACTAGAGATAGTATTTAGGATTAGAAGTAATAGTATTTTTTAAAAGGTTAAGGTGCATTCAGCACTTCAAAATATTTTGTTGTGTATTTAGCATCCTGAAGTTTTTTTTTTGCCTCATGCACAAAAAAATATTTTTAAGTGCTAGACGCATCTAAAAAAATATTTTGAAGTACTGGATGTACCAAAAATATTTCATGGTGTTGGAGACCCCTAAAAAATACTTTAGAGTGTTAAATGCACTGCAAAATACAAATAAATATTTGATGCACCTTAGTTTTTTTTTTTAAATTGAGTTAGTATGAATAGTTTTTTTAAAAATAAAATATCAAATTTATTCAAACCCAAGAAAAATGATTACATAAAAAGCCGACCAATTGCATTCGGTCAATTTGAGTAAAGCCTAAATGAACTAAAGGAGGAGGCCGGCTTAACATGAGTGAGATAAGAAAACATAACAAACCAATAACAAAGACAACTAAAAAAACTAAAATAATGAGAATAGAAAAGAGACAAGCAACATCACAAAAATTAATTAAAGTAGGCTCGACTTTGATTGTAGTCTCCAATTCTCACCAGCAGATTTGAGATAGCCCAAAACTTAAGTCCCTTGCTACACCAACGATTTCTCTTCCACACATGGACTCCCAGCACCACACACATATTATGTTGTAGTTGTATCATACAAAGGAACTCCTATGCTTGCTTCCAAAAAATAATGTCACCAAGAGGCATCGTGTATATCAATCCAAATGCCGCATGACGTTTGCACCCTTTGAGACATTGAAAGGGGCCGTGGAGCACTAAAATTGTAAAATTGTGACAAAGATTAATGTGGAACCTTAACAGAGTACTGGTAATAGATGTTGACAGGAAGTGCAATTCCAGCCCCAACTTATCGACAGAACACGACATCGAGATGATATTTAAAAACACACAGAAAAGCAGATAATTGCAGCACCGCATGTTGAATCTTTGTGTGGCTACTGAGTACTTCAGAGGTCAGCATTTGCGGACTTTATGAATAGGTACTGGGAAAAAGTAAAACTGGCAGTGCCGTACTCACAAGTTGCCATGGGAGGAGGAGGGGCCTGGGACATATATGCCCATGTCTGTTGTGTGGTGAGTGGTCCAAATACGATTGGGCCCCGCCGCACTCGCCCAACGCGGCGGAGCACATGTCAGCGGGTTCTCTTTCAACTCGTGGGACACCATAAGATGAACGCCCACGGAATGCACATTTTACTGATTGGATCCCGTGAAGGATGAACAGTGTCAAAGCCAGGCCTCGAAGCCAAGTGCTTGTTTGTGAATCCAGTACCTTTCACCCGAGGCTTGATTTGCATTGCTGTCGTATTTGACAAAAATATGAGAAAATTGCTATAACGTCTCAAGTAAGAAATATAACTACTAAAAAGTCCTAATAATAATAAAGCAACATATAATAACAAATTTTATAATAATAAATAACAACTGTTTATTTATTACTGAGACTAATTAGTAATTATTTTATTCTTTTATTACTTATATTGTAATTTTCCCTGAAAAGATATTGAAATTAGGTAGGTAGAGATGAGAGTGACAAAGTTGAATAAAAAATAATATATAAATAAAACAAAGTAAACAGATACGATAAAAGACCCCTAATAAATTTGTAAAACAGAGGCATTAGAGTTTAGAGAGAAATAATTTTTATCTGAAACATATGGACGTAAACTAGAAAATAAATTGATCAAGTTTAAGAAGTCTTCTACAGTAACATTTGACTCGATGAAAGTTTAGAACTTGTTCTGACTAAGCGATTTATTTTTTTAGCCCGTTACTTAAACTAAGCCCCTCAGCAAATTCTGTGAGAGGATATCCATACCTAATTCATTATGTTAAGACATTCCGCAAAGATATGTACAGGAGATATAAGTTATTCTGATGAGGAAGTCTGATTCTTAACCCAGACTAATTAAATTATGAATCAATTCTTCTTGATACCTGACAGGGATTAAGTTGGAATAGGATTTCTTTCCTTCGCGTCATTGGAAGGGAAGTTGATGTTTTCAGAAGGAGAAGGGTGGTTATAAGGAGCCGAGTTTGATCACTATTGCAAACAGAGATGATATATAATCTAATCTAAAATTTATAGGAATATTTTAAGGAAATCAAATCACAATAACTTTCTTAATATGCCCAAATTAATTCATGAGTAATTCTTAAATAGATATTGATGTTGTAGTTTGTAAATAAATCAATTAATGGTAGAACTTATATGGAAACATGTCCACATCCAAGGTGAATATATACCATTATTTGGATCATTTGGTGGCTAAAATTCAAAATAAAGTACTACATTCGATCCTTAATATAAGACCCTGTTTGATTTTTATTTTGGTCTTAAATATAAGACCCCAATCCACTTTGTCTCTCGTATCTATACATTTTTTTTCCAAAATAGCTCTTTTAACAACAATAGTTCTAGTCAATACATTGGATTAGTAAGGATATTTTAGGAAAGACAACACCTATTTAGGACAAATAACTAACTCAACTTACTTCTTTAATATCTTCAAATTAGTCAACTGGCTCTTATAATTAGGACCGGAGGTAGTATTATTAATGTTAAATTCACTTTTAATTACTTACTTGTGGGGGCTTAGCTTCTTTAATTTGTTCATAAAAAATGGCGCCAGAGGGGCATATGGGGGACCACGGAATAGGCATTGAGACTGGGAGCTCGGAGAACTGATCACATGTAAAACCTGCAACACCATTTTATTTCATATGGAAGATAAACTTCACAAGTTACAAGCAAGCTTCAAATCCAAATTTTTCTGGAAATTACAACAAGCAAACTTAAGGAGAACTGAACCAAAGATGAATTTATTTGACGGAGCACAAATATGCAAATAACATGGTCCTCCATCTCAGTGAGATATCAAGCTCTTCTGGTCATGGATACGGTGACATTGATGAATTCAGTTTTGTGTTTGGACATGTGGTCTGTTAGGACTTCTTGATAACTCCTAAAAATTTGTTCAATAATGTCCTCTCCGAAGTGGCTAATTAGTAAGGGTTCGGCCACAGCCCTCATACACTTTGTGACATTATATGCACCATCACTGACGATTTCTGCCTCACTAAACTCGTTGTCCATTGTGTTCCAGTCACTGTAAGCATTCCAATCCACAGCTGATACCTCCGTATGGTTGATGATGAATGACCCTTCCTTAACTACCTCCTCTTCAACTTCTGAAAGACATGGTGTGTACTGAGGAATGTTGAATGAATCCACTTCCTCTTCTTTTATCATTCCCTGCAACACAGTAATGAACAAATTGGTTTATTTCGACAGGACCATAAATTCAATGATATTTGGCCATTAATTTTCTATAACAAGCTACCAAAGTGAGGTTTATCTAGAAAGATGAGTGGACCTTGGAGGCCAAGTCCTTGAGAGCTGTGGCCATAAGCTCCCAGATTAGACAGCATTCGTTGCTAGAGGGATCGTCACTTCTTCTGCCTAAGAATGTGAGCACCATACAACCCCCTTCCACCACTTCCTTCGCACGACACTGAAGAAACAACGAGAAGTCTCTCTGAAATTGCTGGTAATAAGCCTTCAACACATTCGAGGGGCTTGTGCTTGCCATATAGATGTTGCCCTTATTGTTCTCCACTCCCTCGGGAACCTAACGCATTAATCGCACCAAACATTTAGTTCTATATAATACTGTTTACTATTTATAAGAGGAGACAGTAAAGAAGATGGATCTTAACAATCTCAGTTTAAACTGGTGAATATTTGTACCTGAGATAGCCACATAAGGCTGTAAGAGGAATGGACAAAATGGAGACTTTTCGAAGGAAAAAGCCTGCCGTAGAAGGATCCAGGGATTCCCGATAAGAAGCAAGGACCAACCCCAGAAACCATTTCACGACTGAGTTTGTCCTTGAAGCTGCCAAGAGACCGGAAGATGTTGTTGAAGTCATTCCCCGGGAGATCGTTCAAGAAGACTTGGTATTCCGGAGACTGCTGGTTTAGGTGTCGGCAAAGCTTCTCCACTGTTCTGATAACTTCAGAAACCACAAAGAAAGTGTTGGGACCAGAAGAGCAACCCAAATCTGCAATCGCTAGGCTTGGCGGGAGCATTCTGCTGTGCAAGTTGGTTATGGCTTCCTCTCGGATCGGCTTCGTCAGTGTCAACACCTTTTGCTGTTTCCCAAGCATGACGAAAAAGAGTTAGATTAGTCTGTGTCAATCAGCTAATAAAGTTTACGTAAAATGATGATACCTGAACCAAGGAATTGCTTGCGTAGCTAGTGTCGCCGATCCCCCATTCATGCGCAGCACTTGACCTACCTCCATTCTCTGTGTTCTCTTCAATTTCTTTAATCTCCTCACTTGTGTGATTATGTTAGTTTCGTGGCATCTATTTATACATGCCGTTGGCTTCTTATATACAGGAAAGCAAATGGTTTGGATGCTTACGTATTAAAGTTAATAAATTTAAGCGTTATTTTATTCTCTTCAACAATTCTCAATTTGTCATTTTCTTCATGTTACAATCAATGACCTAATTTTACAAAAATCATAATTAAAGGACTTAACTGTAACGCTGTGATTATCTTATTCATTGCACAAAATGGATGACAATAGGATTATTCATTATAAATTCCATGAAGCATATCACCGTGTGTGTATATCAGCGCATGATTTTATTTTTTTGGCTGTGGATACAAAAGAGGATTGTGCCTTTAATTTTTCAAAATATATAGAGAATAGCTTACACCATGTGACGCAGTAGGCACCAAAATGGTCAGAAGCGAATAAATGTCTTGCATTTCGTCGAGTGAAAAATTTATATAAAAATAACTGTTATTGAGTAATATTACAGGAATCTAATATACATTATATATATTGTTTTTATGTGATTAGAAGCATTTGTGTCCTGCATGCAACAAAGTTGGATCTAAAATTGAGAAAAGTAGAGAACGTGGGTTTGACGTGGCACAAAAGTATAATAAATCCCACATTTTATTACCTAATAGCTGCCTCTACAGGAATGAAAGCAGGCCTGGTCAAACCAGACCAAGTTGGTATAAACTTGACTTGTGGCCTGTCATATAGGCTTTTTTTAAACTTAAATTTGACTTTTATAAAAGCGTAGCCTGAAGCCTCTGTTTTTATTTTGAATAACTTCAAACAATATACTACATAGTAAAAAGTACATAAACCAATAAAAAGGTAAAACATACATACTACATAATAACTACTTTTAAATCTTGTCTTTTATTTAAATTTTAAGGTTATTAAGTACTATTTTAAATCTTAATTATAATTAATAAAGATATTATTAAAAACTAGTTATAATTGCACGTTAAAATTTGGAACAAGACTATATCTAGGTACGAAAGGAAAATTAAAATTAAGACAAATAAATATGAAGAAAAATTATTAATTTTACAATGAATAAACGGGTATCATATGTGATTAACAAAACACATAAGTTAATTAATTTAGCACTTCTTACCCTTCCTTTTAACTATTCCTTTTAGAATAGAATTTTTGTTTGCTATTTTATCCTTACTGACATTACTGTTTTAAATTATATTTTTATCTTTACCTGCGAACTAAATTTTAAAATCTAAGGAAGCATTAACCATGTATAAAAAAATTAAATTACATAAGCACCTTAAAAAAAAATAATAACTATTTTTTTCATATTATTAGAATTATAAATTTATAACAAGTTGAAGTCTCTAGGTAGAGTCTAGGTCTAGCTTGTTAGACTAATCAAGCTTTCAAAAAAACCTAGCCCTGTTTTTATATTTAAGTAGGCCAAAGGCACGTCACAAGTTCTTGACAAATTCTCAACTATTTTCGCTCCTAGGTATACTTTTATTCTTAATTTTGCATGCATTCATCACATTTTTTTTAATTACACATTCGCATAGTCCTCCGTATACCATATGAACGTAAAACTTGCGTGCTAAGTAATTGGAATATTTTGGAACATGACAATCCCCGCCGCTGTCAAATCGAAGACGTCATTAGCCCGCGTCATTTTGATGACTTCTGAGCATTCTGCGTTCGTACCCATAAGATTTAAGGTAATCAGAAACGCTGGAACCACAATGCTTGATTTCCACGAAGGTTGGTGCCATGCATTTTCAGCCTTTTATTATTTATCATATCTTCAACAAACCTCGTTTTGTCGCTTTGTGAACAACGAGATTCGCTGCACTGATTTTTCTTTCAAAAGCTTGATTAAGGTTTGGTGCTGTAATTAGCATAAGAGCACGAGTTTGCTGAACTAAATAATTCTTAAATTTAAGACGGTAATAGTAAATAACATGATTTGAAGCAAGCAATAAACATATCTTAGTTCGGTTCAAAATTTAAAACAGATTTAATTCAAGTCTTCAAGAAGAGGAGTTAAATAACTTAGCAGCATAATACGCTGAACAAGCTTTGATTGAGAAGATGAGTCGTAATTCTTAATTGCTTGCAGTGATTGATTGATTATGGGGCGACAAGAGCAATCCTGCAATATTCCAAAGTACTGACGATTTCAAAAGTGTACAGTATTAATTTCCCATATCACCAGAATTTTGTGGGCCCCAATTCTTTTCCCAAACTTGGAGAATTCGTGAAAAGCACGTAAATATATATACTAGCCCGGAAAGGAAGGTTAATCTTAACATTGCGTCCACGTTCAGTGATTACTAATAATTATTTAAGAGTTGGGCCCCTTTAGCGACAGGCAATCAACGTTGGTGCAAACGCAAATGGCCAGTACTGGAAAGGTCATTCAGTTTACGTCCAAATAATGATTTAATTTGGTGTACAGGAGAATGGACTGTGAAAATGAAAAGAAGAAGAAGAATGAAATTAAAAAAAATTGTAGTGTAGTTAGAACAGTCACAGTACCTGTTTGGACTTTGCGCTGTAGTTTAAAAAGGAATGAGGATAGGGTTTGGAAAAATTGGTAAAAAATCCTTGGTTGAAAATTTAATTGATTAAAAAGATTTGAATTTAAGCAAGTGCAACCATGATCAGTGTGTACAACATATCTTTTACTGTGTGCAACATATCATCAATGATGCGCAACAATTATTAATACGAAAGTCATTTGCACACAACGGAAGATATGTTGCACACAGCAGAAAATATGTTGCACTTATGGATTATACTTACACATGCTCAAATTTAGGTTCTTGTAGCCAATTAAATTTTCAAACAGGAATTTTTTACCAATTTTTCCATAGGGTTTCTAATTATTTGATTTCTTTTTCTTTCTTTTCAGGCTCAAATATATAAAACTCTCGTAAATTTTGGATCAATTGCATATAACTCTCCTAACATTGTAAAGTTTAAATTTAACCTCCTTGACCATTTAATTTTTGACATTAACCGTTCTTGTCGTTAATTTTTCCCTTAAAGCTCTCATAAAAACTGACACATCAGAAGAAAGATGCAGCACAATATATTTGCAACAATGAGTAGTTTGAAGATGATGGATGGGTAGAAGAGTAACCAGGTCTATCCTTCCTTTCGACCCATCCCAAGATCAAATCAAAGCCCAATGCATGCGAAGCAAATCCATTCGGAGAACGCAAGCTCCAAAAGCAAAAGCAATCCACCTTTTTTTCAAAACTGAAAGTCGAGCCTGCCGCAAGGAGATGCAAAGGATGAGGGGTTGTTTTGTTTTTAATTTTAACCAAAAAAAAAATGATATCTTAAATTTTTAACCTTTTGTAAAATATATATAATTATAATAAAGGGTTAATTAATCTGCAAATCCTTATAGTTTCAATCAATTTTGAATCAGGTCCCTATAATTTTTTTCTTTTTATCAGTCCTTATACTTTCACCTGTTTTTAATTAGATCCTTGCATTATTTTTTTTTTATCCAGTCCTTATAATTTTACTAAATTTTTAATCAAGTCCATGTAGTTTTAATTTTTATTTATTAATTAAATAGATTAATACTAAAATAAAATATTAGTAATGAAATTAAATTAATAATTATTTAATAAAATAAGTAATATAATTAATTAATTCAGGAAATTTTTTTAGAACAATTAATATTCTTTTGCTGGAAAAAAATAAAATTATTATAATAATTCATGGAAAAATTAGTAAAAAAATCCCTGTTTGAAATTTTAATTGGCTAGAAGGACCTGATTTGTACAAGTGCAAGTATGATCCGTGAGTGCAACAAATCAAATCCTTCTGGCCAATTAAAATTTCAAACATGGATTTTTTTTTACCAATTTTCCCATAATTCATTGTTTTTATAATATTATTGTTTATAAAATAATAGTAAATAATATATACTATTTTATGTTTATAGAATAGTACTATTAGAAGTTATAAAATAAAGAATAAAAAATTCACGGACTTAATTAAAAATAAGGTGAACTTATAAGGACTTGATAAAAAGAAAAATAAATACAAGGACCGAATTAAAAACAGGTGAAAGTATAAGGACCTGATAAAAAGGAAAAAAACTATAGGGACTTGATTCAAAATTGGTTGAAATTATAAGGACTTGCGGATTAGTTAACCCTATAATAAATTATTAAATCATACAGATGCCATGTAGGATGCCAGTTCATCCTCATATATATGATATGGCAGACTTAACGTCAAAAATTAAAACATCAAGGAGGTTAAATTTAAACTTTGAAATGGTAGGAAAGTTTCATGAGTATATTTTAGCCTTCTCTTTATACAACTTCCCTCAATTTCCCAGGAGCCAAGAGTTTGCCCTCTATCTATTTCTTTCCTCCGATCTATTGTATGAAATTCATGTTTTAATTTGGGGCCCCAAAACAAAAACAAAAACAAAAACATGGAGGAGTTTTCCTTACACGTCCAAGTACCAACAACACATTCCCCGGAGCATAAAATGATAAAACTCTCTTCATTTTTTTCGCTAAATCAGTTCATAATATCGGAAACGGGATTTCGCTGTTAACAGGAACCCAGTGGGCCTCATTCTTTTGTAACCAATGCTCGTGCCCATGAGATCAATCATAACTTAGGCCCATTCCTCCACCTGACCATTTTTAGAAGCCCAACCCTTCGTTTGTTCCTGCCTAAGTCTGGGCCTCACACTAATGACTCACTGCCCACATTCAAACTATTAGGAGTCCTCTCTAGTTGGAGGGGTCATCTCTCATGATGTGATGAATTGAAATTTGAATATCCTTTGAAAAGAGTACTCACATTTTATACCTGATAGTACCTCAAACAGAATAACTTCTAATAGGCAGATACTTGCAAGAAAAACTTTAACAAAAACTTCCACCACGTATTATGCGTATACTCATATAAAAAGGTTGCAGCATCACTACAACAACTCTTACGGACAACAAACAACAAGCCTTATCCCACTAGGTGGGGTCGGCTACATGAATCACACGACGCCATCGTGCTCTGTCAACAACCCAATCCTTAGATATGTTGTTGATTAGGAGGTCTCGTTCAATGACCTCATTCAGCGTTCTTCTCGGTCTTCCCCTGCCTCTTTTTATGGGACTCCATCTTGTTTGATCCACCCTCCTCACCGGGGCCTCCAAAGGCCTTCTCTGCACATGTCCAAACCATCTTAAGCGATTTTCAACCATTTTCTCTTGGATAGGTGCCACACCGACTCTTGTCCTGATCTTTTCATTTCGAATCCTATCTTTCTTGTATGACCACACATCCATCTCAACATCCTCATTTCTGCTACTCCGACTTTGTGCTCTTGTTTTCCCTTTATTGCCCAACATTCACTACCATACATCATAGCTGGTCTTATAGCAGTCCGATAAAATTTTCCTTTAAGTTTCTCAGGTACCTTCTTATCGCAAATAACTCCGGTAGCTTTCCTCCACTTTAACCAGCCAGCTTGTATTCTATGAGAAATGTCTCCATCAATTTCCCCATCCTCCTGTATAATGGATCCTAGGTATTTAAACTTTGATACTTGAGGAATAATTTACTCTCCCATCCTCACCTCCAAATCCCTATTACCTTGCCTCCCTCCAAAATCACAATGCATATATTCTGTTTTGTTCCTGCTCAAACGGAAACCTTTCGACTCCAAAGTCCTTCTCCATAACTCCAAACTAGTGTTAATCTCTTCTTTTGATTCCGCCATAAGAACTATATCATCCGCGAAGAGCATGGACTTAGGGATTCTTTCTTGAACAGGTTTAGTTAGAACATCCAGAACAATGTTGAACAAGTACGGACTCAGAGAGGATCCCTGATGTAGGCCAATCTTAATAGGAAAGTCCTTTGTCTCCCCCCCAGGCGTCCTTACACTGGTAGTTACCGCCTCATACATATCTTGTATGACTTTGATATACGCAACCCGTACACCTTTCTTTTCCAAAGCCTTCCACAATACTTCTCTTGGCACACGATCATAAGCCTTTTCCAGGTCAATAAAAACCATATGTAAATCTCTTCTTTTACTTCTATATCTCTCCATTAACCCCCTTAGTAAATAGATTGCTTCCGATGTGGATCTCCCTGGCATAAATCCAAATTGGTTTTCCGAAATAGAAGTCTCCAACCTCAATCTATATTCCATCACTTTTTCCCACAACTTCATTGTATGACTCATAAGTTTTATCCCCCTGTAGCTTGCACAGTTTTGAATGTCTCCTTTATTCTTGTAAATAGGAACTAAAATGCTTTTCCTCCACTCATCCGGCATATTTTTAGAGCGTAGAATTTCATTAAAAAGCTTGGTTAGCCATACCTCCCCCTCATCGCCCAAACATTTCCAAACTTCAATAGGGATACCATCAGGCCCAACGGCTTTTCCATTGTCCATTTTCTTGAGAGCCGCCTTAACCTCTCCGATACGTATCCTGCGGTAGAAAGCCAAATTCCGATCATCTTCGTTAATTAGCAAGTCCTGCAAGTCCTGAGTCGCAAATTCTTCCCTCATTAAACAACTTGTAAAAGTAAGCCTCCCATCTGTCCTTAATATCACCATCAGTAACTAACACTTTACCATCTTCATCCTTTATACACTTAACTTGATCCAGATCTCTCTTTTTCCTCTCCCTTTGCTTCGCGATCTTGTAAATATTTCTTTCTCCCGTCTTTGTTCCTAACTCCTGATAAAACCCTTCATAAACTTTAGTACGTGCTTCGCTCACTGCTCTCTTTGTCTCTTTTTTAGCCAACTGATACTTTTTCTGGTTCTCTACACTATTGCACAAGTGTATGGCCTTAAAACAATCTTTTTTCTGTTTGACTTTCTCTTGCACACTCTTATTCCACCACCAAGTCTCCTTATCTCTTTGACCAGGACCTTTGGATTCTCCCAAAATTGCTTTAGCTACCAAATGAACCCTTGTAGCTATGTCTTCCCACATCATGTTTGCATTTCCCTACAACAACTCTTACGGACACTACCCTTTAAAATAAAACTTATTATTCGTTTTTCCTTGCCAAAACAAAACTAGTAGAGGTAGATTGGTAGTTGATTGGTATTTGTTTGTATTCGTCATGGTATCTCATTTTTTCGATACTCTCATTTGTCATGTACGTATCATAATGTTATTATTTATAAACCTCTTCCCCTACTTACCAGAGAATCTTTTGTAAGAGATCCATCCATGAATTACTAGTAATTTATCATGTCTTCATCAAATGACCTCACATCAACCAACCTTTTCTACTTTTACATTGCTGAAGATTTCCAATTCTTTTTTTTTTTTTTTGGCTCACACAAGAAGTCCAATAACAACACTACATATGTGCTCAGAGTAAAGTAATCATACAATTATGGGTCGCACAAGTTTAACATAGCCATGTCGATTATTCTCACCCGACAGAAAAAGAAAGAGTCGCATGAATTGTGGAGAGTGAATTTTAACACTACATATTTGGTTATGTGTTGAAAAACATCAGTATTAAAAATGATGCAATTACCCAGCGACATTATCATAACCTGCATCAGCATATGGGCATAATCATTGAGAGACGATGCCCCATGGAAGAAGTCACTGAGTTAATTAGGACAAGTACGCAGACAGACGGCTTTAAATATGCAAGCAACTTGGTCCGCTGTCTTGTAGCTAATTATAATGGAACAAATGTTAAAAAAATCCATTTATATTTAGTTGCTAGTTAGGACAATAATACCGGTTTAATTACCTATCACATGATCCATATATAATGGGCACATCAACTTCCCACATGTCGATCGCTCTCTCTCTTGCTTTCGAGGACTAATCATTTCGAGGGACAATGAATCATTAGGAAGAGAAGAGAGGACTGACAAAAGCAACCATCGGTTTGCAGTACTGCGCTTAACGCAACCCTTGAACGCTTTAAAATTTTTTATCGTAATTATAGGGAAGTGTGAATCCACGGCCTCATAAGAGGCCAACACTCTTAGCTCTTTTGTCTTTTTCTTTGTATGTTGTTGCAGACGATCTTAATCATACATCATTATGATCAATTATAACAAGATGAATATGGATGGAATTGTGAATATAGAAAGATATATGAGAGAGAGTAAAAGAAATTTCAATACAAACCCTTGCTTAACATATATGTCATTTTGCTGACTCCTCGCATCAAAGGATTTAATTTTTTGGCATCATAGAAACCATTTCCTCTAAAAATACCAAAGCTCACTGGATGCACACCCAAGAGCCACAGTTTCCTTGACATGGGTAGTGGTATATTTTAAAACACATGAGAAGAGGTACTATAAAATAACTGAACTACAGGTGAATGTGTGGATTTTGCTAGCTAGATTATGACATTAATTTGAAGCAAATTAAAAACTAGATATATTGGAAGTAGGAGAGAGCAGGGTAAAGAGGAAGAACCAGAAGGCTGAATCATTGAAATCAGACCACTCTTCATTGAATACAAACAGCTAGCAGCAACAGTATATGGATCAACAAAAAGTGTTCTGCATGACTGGAGGAAGTGGCAGCACTAGCTACGCCAAAAACTCCTCACTTCAGGTTCTCTTATTTCTTCGCTTCTTTCTTGTTGTAGTTTTCATTCCTCAAACAAACTCTCACTTTGAAGTTTGACAGAAGAAGGCATCCGATAAGGTGAAGCACATCATCATGGATGCAGTTGAAAGTGTTTACCTTGCAAGAAGCACTCCTGACAGCTTCAGAATCGCTGACTTGGGCTGCTCCTCAGGACCCAACACCCTTTCATTCATCAAAGACATCTTCGTAGCCATCCAAGGCATCATCATACACCACAACATTCCACAGCCTGCACTTTCTGAGCTCAGGGTTTACCTCAATGATCTTCCTACAAATGATTTCAACTCAATCTTCAAGGCCCTCCCTGACTTCCACAGGTCACTCGAGGAACACAGAAACAACATTATTGAGTTTGATCCTCTCGTTCTCATAGGAGCTTACCCTGGTTCCTTCTATGGAAGACTTTTCCCCAGCACGAGCTTGCACTTTGTCCACTCCTCCCACTGTTTACACTGGCTTTCCAGGGTAATTAAGCTCTCATTGTTACAAACTCTCGTACCATATCTCTATGTGAAGGTTAAATAAACATAGTTGAATGTGCAGGTTCCTGCAGGGCTTTATGACGAGCAGGGGAGACCAGTGAACAAGGGAAGCATTTACATTACAGGAAAGAGTCCTCCGGTGGTGGCTGAAGCGTACTACAAGCAATTCCAGGAGGACTTTGGGTTGTTCCTGAGATCAAGATCTGAGGAACTGGTGGTTGGGGGAAGAATGGTGCTCATCCTTCTGGGAAGAAGAGGACCTGAACATGTTGACCGAGGAAACTCTTTGTTGTGGGAAATCCTCAGGCGTTCGTTCTCCGTTTTGGTCTCCGAGGTAGGACTACTGCTTATATTATTGATACCTTTAGCACTGTTCTAGCATTCTAAACTATGTTAGGCTGCTGTGTGTGTGTGACGTCTCCTTCCCTTTCGTTTCATTTCGCCTCAAGTTCAATTATAGGCTTATAACATAGCAGTCATCCCCCCTACGCGTTATCAGATCCTAAGGCTAAGCCTAAAACGCAAAATGAAGAAAAATAAGTAACTACCGTATGATGGAAAATTCAGGATCTTCCACTTCATATACTTTGCTAGAAAAGCTACTTAAGAAAGCTAGATAAATTATTTCTAACAAATACAACAGGAACTCTCTAAAATATCCCCATATAATATTTGATTATATATCAATTTATAAATTAAATAAATTAGTTTGAAAAAATGATAAAAATGATAGGTAAGATAGATTGAAATTTTATATTTATAATCAAAACTGACTTTCTAACTAGCTCCTACAAGAATATTATGTTTAATGGAAATTTATTAATCCCCCTCAAGTAATTTTGAATGTAAAATAATATTTTCACATGCAGTTTTGAAAACGAAAAATATAGAACATCTTAAATAAAAAGTTATAGAACAATTTTCATAAAGCACAATTTTTTTTTTTGGGCATGAATAAAAAAGCATTAGTTAGTACCTTGACTATACTGACGTATAAATTTTTTTGTTTGGTTAGAATACTTGCATCATTTGATTGTAACTTTCCAATATTACTATGATAGATTATCCCTTCCGGGGTAATCTGGTGACTTGACTTTTTAGGATAACAAAAAGTAACGTGAGAATGGTCCATTTATGAGAAGCTATCAATCAAAATCATACAAACCATCACTGTTCAAACAATTCATTCAATTAATCAAAGTTGTAATCATTTTTATTTTGTTTGAAAATTAAAAAATAAAACTGAATTGTTGTCAAAGACAAGTGATACTTAAGTGATTTGATTGTGACATTTATACGAAAATGTGAAAAGGGTCGATTTATAAGAAAATGGCAATCAATATGAGACAGAGCAGGTATTGAAGCAGAATCATTTCATGAGTCAAACTTGTAATCAAAATCTTCCTAATTAAGCTTTCCAAATGACTTTTCTTTTGTGTTGTATTTTCTCAAGCGAGACCTATAAAATTCTCGTAACTTAGGTAGATGGGCTGAGAGAAATATAATTGCAGAACTGATCACATGGGTTTGAATAATTCATTAATTGTTTGGTTGAGCAGGGAGAAGTAGAAGAGGAGAAGGTGGATTGGTATGATGTGCATTTCTACGCAGCATGTGGGGAGGAGATAGAAGAAGAAGTGAGGAAAGAAGGGTCGTTTGAGTTGGAGAGGATGGAGATATCAGAAATAGAGACGAGCGGGGTGGGGAAGGCCTCTTATGGAAGCATACTGGCCAAAGCCATTAGGGCTATCCAACAGTCCATGATTTCCGCTCACTTCGGACCTTCCATTTTAGACAGCCTCTTCGACACCTATGCCTCCCTCGTCGACCAGGAAATGGCTCAACAGGCCATCAACCCCATCAACTACGTCCTCCTTCTCAGAAAATTGTGAACAACATACGTATCTCACTACCTACGTAAGCTTATGATGTCGCTCGTCGTACTACTATGCCCATCAATGTTCCCTTATGAGCTCGCTTCTTCCTGCTCTAACATTGGTCACACAGATTAAGAAAATGGGCTACTCCTATTCCATATATTCATATTTTAGATCACTTGTCAAAAATACCATTCATAATGTTCATAAATTAGTATAGTGTGTATCTCTCTCTATAATGAAGGGTGCTTAGGGAAAACAAGTAGTTAATGCTTTTAAAAATTGGTGAGGTCTGTTGTGAAAATGACTGGAGGATTGATTTTTATAATTCATTGGATTTATCAAGTGGTGATATGAAATGAACTTGGGCCGAAAGATAACTGAAGAGTAATCGGAGCCCAAACGAGGGCTCATCAATGGAACATCATATTCGGCCCCAAGCTAATGATATTTGATTCAAGGAAACCACTTGAAGGCGTAGAGTGGGAGTAAGAGGCCTCGCATTTAGATAGGGGAGGCCCAAAATGACAGAGAAGAATCTGAGCCCATACATGTGTTCTCTATTGAGTTCCACCCGACAATGACCGAGGAAGAAGAAAACGTCAAAAAACGGAACTCGGGGGGTTGGTGTCCGCACTTGGTTTCGTTCCACTGTAACTTCAAGTCATTTAAATCAAATTTTAATGATACAACCAACACGGTTAGTCCAAGTGATAAGTGGCTTGGCACCATTAAGTGAGGTCTCAAGTTTGAGCCTCAGCATATGCAGAAATCCCCGTTGGGAGACTCACCCAGCATAGCCAGGTGCACGATGCAGGTCGGATCTAAATGTAGTCAGAGCAAACCTCCGGTGAATTGGGTGGGCAACCAAAATTTTTTTTTAATAATACACATTAATCCATATATACTATCTTTGGTCTTTAATATAAGAGTTAGTTGATTAATTTGAGCAAATTAAGAAAATTAGTTATGTTAGTTATTTGTAATAAATAAATATTGTTTTTTCTAAAACATCCTTATTAATTAAATGTATTGGTTAGAATTACCATTATTACAAGGACTACCTTAAAAAAATAAATAAATATGAGAGACAAAGTGGATTAGGATCTTATATTTATGATTAAAATCAAAATCAAACGAGATCTTATATTAAGGACCGGAAGTAGTACTTTAGGAATCATCTCATTAAATTCAATCTAACGATGTACGGTGATAGTGGTCTCTCCACTAAGTGAAGAGAAGCCACTTTCTTCGAACAAAACCATGTTAGCAGCCTTATATCAAGGTTTTTATGTAATAGGGAAAAAATTTTATATTTGGCACGCACAAGAATAAGAACACTATGTTTTACCAAGTGACCTTTAACGTGATAAATATGTGATTGAGAATAATCTGAAGTAAGAAGAATAAAACAACAGCCCCATGAATGATGAACATTGCTTTCCATCCATATCTAGATAAAAAAAATTTACGTAATGGAGATCTATCAAATAAGCACGGCCGTTGTTTATCTTGATTCTTCTTTTTCTTTCCAACCATCCTTGTGCTCCCTCTTGCGATTACGTACATATCATGCTTTTTCATGACATGTACCATAGTTGAAACTCTATAAGCTCAATACACACACACACACACGCACAATCAAGAATAATTGAGTTGAAATCCTCAAGTGCATTGCATACTTATTAATTAGGTTAGATTAAATAAACACATAGCAACCGCCAAAAATTTCCATGAGAGAAGAGATTTGGCGTTTGATTTGACTTTTTTGTAGAGCAGTGAGCACACACACACACACAGCCTTTAAAGTGCGCACTGCCCCTTCCTATGGCTATATTATATGCATTCATAGAGGCCCACACTTCCCACTAACACACACTTTTCAACTCCCACTTTCATATCTCAGCACTAATTAAAGCCTCCCCACTTTGCATAAGGAACCCGCAATTTTATTTTTATTGTTAAAACATGACCATCCAATTATTGATGCTCTTCTCCGCCAAAGTCAAAAGCCCACTCTTTTCTACGGGCTAACTAAAATATAAGTGTAATAATTACTCACATAATGAAATAAAAACAAAGGTCAAAACACCACTTCTCCCTCCTTGATCTTTCATGTATGTAGCGGCAAAATAAGAGGGACGCGATTATCTAATGCAAAGCAATAGTATTCCTCCGGTCTTAAATATAATACTTTTATGTTAGTGTGTATAAGGGTCTTATATATAGGACAGGAGGAGTATATATTTTATACCAACCCCAATCGTCCACTCCCCACTTCTTTTTCTAAATTTTACTGATCTATCAACCCTAATCTTGTACTATATTCATAATATTGGCACCAACTGAGTTTTGATAATTGAATGTTCTTAAGAAAAATTTATTTAATTAATGACACACACACACACACACACACATATATATATATATTGGACATCAAAGAATTGTCTAAACCAAAGTGTTGCCACATCTTCACAGCCCATGGATTAGAGCCAGACTTGTCTAAATCTCGTGCAAGTGAGTGCACGTAAAGGAAGTTACTAAACTAGCTAGTTACCAATGATATGATTTAATTAGCTGTTCTGCATTAACAAATATACTTTTGGGAAGAGAAGTTCTTAGATTGACGAAGGATGAAGAAAAAAAAAGAGGGCCCCCACACGCGTGTCAGGATATTGATCGAATAGCCTACTCTCGTTACTTTCTGACATAACGTTGCACGGATTATTTTTGTGGCTTTAATTTGTACTCAACAAACAAAAGGAAGGGCCCTCTCCTAAAGCACGGATTCTCATCTTCTTGCAAGCCTCACGGCATTACCGTACTGATGATCCATTTTTTCGTTCAACAAAGCAATGAATCAATTTGAGCTAAACCAGAACTAACTAGCTAGAGTTTCATGTGATTTAATTGATGATCACCTAGGGAGCTATATGCAGGTTAGGCTATGGAATAAGCTAAGGTGAATTGACGATGCAGAGCAAGTGGGTGACGGGAAAATTTGTGGTGGTTATTTAAAAGGGGAGCATATTACTACAACGCAGGCAAAGTGAAGTGGAAGTTTAAACATAGTACTACTGGTCATCAGATCAGAAGGAGTACATGAGATCCATATTATGTTCGAAGTTAGATGTATGGGTACTGATGTTCCTATCCATAAAATTGTTGTACTATCTTACTGTAATATACATGTAGATAAACCTAGCTAGCTAGGAATGAAGTTAAGATTCATATATAGCTAAAAATAGGCTTGCCCAAAGTTAAACGTCTTTTTCACGATCGTTCACATAGGAGAGGTGGGGGCTAAGTTATGGTCCTCCATATGTATATCAGTGCACATGGCCTTTTTCCTCTATTGCACCACATAACATGACCCACTCACCAAGGCAACCATCCCTCTCCAAGCCTCACTTTATAATTTCTTTCTCCATTGCTGCTCTTGCTGCTGGGTCGTCCCTTTCTTATACGCACCTACACACCACTTGTCCCCCTCCCATTGCGTGTAACCACAATTTGCTAGATCACCCAAGATAATGTTTTTAATTCATTCCCAGCATTTCATTACCCTCCAACTTTGACTTGATCGTCTCAAACTTTGGTTGTCACTCCACACAAATTAAGTACCATTGATTGATCCTCCATTTTTCCGATGAATCTGTCACAACTTGTCTGAATCTTAATCATCGTTTGCACTATTTCATATATATATATATATATATATATATATAATATAAGCCATATAGCGACTTCCAATATTTTTATCATATTAATAATAGATAAATAAGAGTTCTCATTTCGCGACGACTTTTTGCGGAGACAGAACAGTGATAGCCCGCTAAACTCGTCATTAATTTATAGCCAGAATCATGATTCATTTGGACATTTAAGAAAAGCAACCCTATGTCTCTAGCCATGCCCCTCTAGTTTTCACGAGAGTAACTTTATACAGTTTTGTTTCTTTAAAGGTGAATTCGATAATGTAATCACACAAATATCCTTTGTGCTCATAAAGTACTCGTTACGAGAAGAAAGGTACAATAACAGGATGACATGGTATATTTTTATTGTGGGATTGTATTGTGACGATATAACTCATGGAATTTACATCACACAGTGTTGTTCAATAGCGTTTCAAGCTCGAACAAACAGAAAAGAGAAACCTCAATCTGCTAAGCGCTCCCTCTGTGTGTGTGTGTGTGTGTGTGTGTGATTTATAGTGCCTAGATTCTGAATATAGAGCTTCTCCTAATGAATACGCAGTATGCGCTCTATTGTCATCCCAAAACAATACGAATCTGCGGTATCATCGGTGATGAACCGACGGAAGGGGATTTACAAGAGAATAAAAAGATATGAGTATACCTTCCCTATTCCAACCTCCGGTTCAAGCGGGAGAGAATGGAAGGAAGACGGGAGCGGGGAGCCCAAAAAAGGAAAAAGAAGTGAGGAAAATGAGTGGAAGAAAGAGGAAAAGAGAATAACATCAAGGGAACAGCTTTTTTATTTTTCTGCTTTGTCCCCTCCACTCAGCAACACTAGTTACCGTGCAATTAGGCTCTGTGCGTTATGTTCCTATAGCGTTGCATTGGAGTTGCATCAATGCCTTTTGCTTTTTGTGATTCCGTATATCAGAATTCACCAATGCCGCCAGATGCTTCGATAGTTGAATTTATTCCAAGATTCTCAACATTCATTCGGGAGAAGAAAATCAAATGATCAAGAATTTCACACAGGGGCATTCCCAAATAAGTTCCACTATTCACAATTTATATATTGATATAATATTGACATTGATGCTGGTTAAAACTGATATGAAGCGTCCAACATGATGATAAGTTTATGGAGCAGGCTGACAATGGAAAGAACGGCTAATCGCCCACAAATGGATATCGTCCTACTTTCAGCGGGCATATAAATCCAAGGAGTGTTTCGAGTCTTGTTACAAATTAGTGCTACCTTCGGCTCTTATAAAAGCTCTTAACTAATTTGAGTAGATTAAGAAAACTAATTAAGTTAATTATTTGTAATAAATAAGTGTTATCTTTTCTAAAATATTCTTACTAATCAAGTGTATAGGCTAGAATTACTATTATTTTAAAGACTGTCTTGAGGAAAAAAACATAAATATTAGAGACAAAGTGGATTGAGATCTTATATTTAAGATCAAAATAGAAATCAAACAAACTCTTATATTAAGGATAAGATGTAATATAAACCTTTGTTTAGAGTTTGACCTCGTTTGAATTTGGGCTTATCCTGTTGTTGCTGCTGCTCATCTGAGATAGTTATAATTATTCATTTTTCCATATTTCAAAGTTTCAATTATTATATTGGTTGATTTTTTACTATTTGTTTAAATTAAGATTTTACAACATTTCGACCTATCCAAAACATTATTTTATAAGATTATATGAAAAAGCACTTAGGAGAAGTAAAATCATTATCTGTCGTGACAAAGTAAGAATTCTAAACAGTGTCAAAATAAATCATATCCTTTTGTAAGCACCGAAACCCGCATTGCTGAAGTGCGGCTTTAAAAGGAGTCGAGAGCTTCACAAGAAGGGCATGCTCCAACCAAAATGGATATAGAGAAAGTCTTCCACATGACTGGAGGAATTGGCAACACCAGTTACGCCAAGAATTCCTCCCTTCAGGTTCTCTTTTCTTTCCTTGTGCAAATTTGATCGATTTCCACTCAGTTTCTCACTTTATTTTTCACGCGTGTTTGAATTTGGACAGAAGAAGGAATCTGACAAGGTGAAGCACATAATCATAGATACAGTTGGAGAGCTTTACCTTGCGACCACTCCTAGCAGCTTTGGAATTGCTGACTTGGGCTGTTCCTCAGGACCCAACACTCTCTCCATTATCAAAGACATCTTTGTAGCCATCCAAGGCATCATCAGAAGCCACAAGATCCTCCGGCCGCCCCCTGCTTCTGAGTTCAGAGTCTACCTCAACGACCTTCCCACTAATGACTTCAACTCAATCTTCAAGGCCCTCCCTGACTTCCACAGGCTGCTCAGGCAACACTGCATTCATAGCGCTGATCACGTCCCTTCCATTTTCATGGGAGCTTACCCTGGCTCCTTCTATGGGAGACTCTTCCCTAACACTTGTCTCCACTTTGTCCACTCAGCTCACTGCCTGCACTGGCTTTCGAGGGTAATTAAGCTGACCCCAGACCCATCGGCATAAACAATCTTTAATTTATAAGAGGATTAAGTAAATATGTGTGCTCTTATCCAGGTTCCTGCAGGACTTTATGACGAGCAGGGGAGGCCACTGAACAAGGGAAGCGTTTACATTACAGAATCGAGTCCGGCAGTGGTGGCTGAAGCGTACTACAAGCAATTCCAGGAGGACTTTTCGTTGTTCCTGAGATCAAGATCTGAGGAACTGGTAGCTGGGGGAAGAATGGTGCTCATCTTTCTGGGAAGAAGAGGACCTGCGCATGTTGACAGAGGCAACTCTTTCTTCTGGGAAATCCTCACGCGTTCCTTTGCCGCTCTGGTCTCCAAGGTAGCTACAATACAACCTAAGCATATCACTGTTGATACCAATATATATACATAACTGTTCCTGCAACATGAATTAACTTGTATGGTTGATATGTGTATTGAAGGGAGAAGTAGAAGAGGAGAAGGTGGATTCGTATGATGTGCATTTCTACGCGGCGTCGAGGGAAGAGATAGAAGAACAAGTGAGGAAAGAAGGGTCGTTTGAGTTGGAGAGAATAGAGACGTCGGAGATAGACAGAAAGGAGCAAGTTCAGGGGAGTTATGGCACGGTGGTGGCAAAGACGGTGAGAGCCATACAAGAATCAATGATATCGAATCACTTCGGAGAAGGCATTTTGGATGCTTTGTTTGAGGAGTACGCAACGCTGGTTGACGAAGAAATGGTGAAGCAGGATATCAAGCCTATCAATTTTGTTGTGGTTCTCAAGAAATTATGAACGCGCCTAAAAAGTTCCCAAGTTTTAGTTTTTTTTTTTGCACAGATTACGAGGCTGAATGCTCCGTGCAATAATCTTATTTCATTAATAAAAAAGTCTACGTTATGTTGCAAAATCTAGATTGGTCACTGCTTCAATTTGGTTGACCCTGAACAAAGTTACCAATTACGGTGAAGTAATCGAAAATCCTTTGATACGATCAAAATTTTGTGGAAGTGGTAGAATAATCCGATGTACCGTTTGTGACATGTGAATGATTGTATTTATCACTAGCCCTTCTGCTCTTAAATTTCAAGTTTCTCATGCAGCACTACCAGCATCTACTTTGAATTTTCATTCATTTTTTTTCGATGGGAATTTTTATTTATTTTTAATGGCGCAAAAAAAAAAAATTTGGGTAAGAAGGTTTTGTACCTTTTGTTGCTAAGCTCAAAGGACATAGATTCTCCATTTGATCCCATCCGCGCTTACTAGAACATGTATTGACTAGACGTTTCGCAATGGCAACTCAAGGAAATCAGAACGAGATGTCGCATCATCAATAAACATAATTAAGAATAAACTGTAAAACATTTTTTTTAATTTCATTAAAATTAGGGAAAATGACAATAAAATACCATGTGAATTTCAAAAAGATAAATAAAGCACTTGAATAAGTAAAATGACAAATAGGACACTTAGTACCAATTTGGAATTTAGATTTTTGGCTTAATGACCAAATCGCCCTGTCTAAAAGTGAGAGAAAGCAAACAGAGGAAGACGTTGATGAAACATGAGAAGAAGGAAAGAAGAATGTTAGAAATGCTATTATCTTAGACATTGTTGATTTGGTGGGTTTTGGTTGTGGGAAAGAGGATTTGTAGTAAGAGAGGGAGTGAACCTGTAGGAATACGTGAGTGAGTAGAAGTTGATGGCAGGATTTAGATTATTCATTTTTGTAGCTGCTTCATGGTGAAATAGGAATAGGATTATTGCATTTGAGGGTTTATATTCAATGTTTGGTGAATGATAAAGCAGAAATCAGAAAATAATGGCAAGCAATTACATAATGTAATTGTTGTCATATGCCTGCTGGTTTTTGGTAAATCCCATTACGTGAATAGTAGATTTTATATACATGTAGTTAATTATAAAAGTTAATAGTTCAATGTTTATTGTGATGTACTTCAGGTGCACGTTCACTGAATGATTTATTTATGCTTACAAGTTGCCCTTTCGGTGAAAACATGTTTACAAAACCCATTGAAAAAGTGGTCACTGTAAAGAACCCTCTACCTCAAGACATTTTAACCCATCACAAAACCTCTACTATGGTAGAAAAGGAAATTTGTTAATACGAGCTACCATAGTAGAAGGAAATTTCATATTTTTAGAAATTAACTTTCAAACTCGGGTCAACCCGATAGACGTTGCATGCAACTAAAATAATCCAATCATATTCACTGGGCCTCCGAGGCCGCCGGCCCGGGTAACACATACATCAAAATCAGCCCATCAAAATAGTTTTTCCACCAAGTAAAACATAATCCATAAAGCAATAGCAATGGCCTCCGGCCAACCAAAATAGGGAGATACATTCTATTCAATTTACAACAAGGCCGGGAAATCAAAGATACCAAAAAGCGGTCCTAAATGTGGCAATATAACTACTACTCATACATATACAAATGCTAGAGGCCTAAAGCTAACCCAGCTCAAGCCTCTGCATCTCTTCCCGAAGGTGCTCACCTAGAACCTTCTCCTGAAAACATTGTAAACCACGGGGTGAGACAACGTCCCAGTAACCAACCCTTCCAATACTAGGTACTACTAAATAGGTGCTCGTGAGGTGTCAAGTGGGGCAATTCACAAATAATACATAATGATAGCCACAACAATTTATGCAAGTGAAATGATGCAATCCCATCAACCAAATCCCTCACTTTGGGGGATTTTCAGGAGCCGAACCCGGCCTATCCCTCACTATGGGGGACGTAAGGAGCCATAAAGGCCTATCCCTCACTCTGGGGGACGTAATGAGCCCGAAGGCCTATCCCTCACTATGAGGGACGTAAAGAGCCAACCATCATGCATTAATGGAGGCCTTACCACGTGGTAGTAACAGACAAAACTCTCACCAAATTCCCAATTAATGCATCATGCTCAAATCATAATCAAGAGTAATAATCATTTCATAATTAACCCCATTCAGTGGCATATCTTTCACAATTCCACAATTTCATTCATCATAAGTCCAAACCCCACAAGACGGTTTTCCATTTTTATATACAACATATAGTTCGAACACAATTACTAATTGGAGCACAAAACACAAATCTACTCACAATACCACAGAAGCAAGTACTAAGGATTGGAAAGTGGTTACCTCTCGCCTGAGCAAGGAATAACAATCAACAAAGTGGCCCCGCGCACCACCAAGACTCACAACCGGTCTACACAAGCACACAAACACACAACCAACATATATTAGCATTCAAACTAATAATGTGGCCAAAACAACACTTGGGGACACAAAATTCCTATCTCCCATCAAAACTCTACCCAACTCAAGGGGTATAACTATCAAAACAACACTCCAAAGTCCTCAAAGTCAATTAAAACATCAAGTCTCCTTCCAAGCATCAATTATAGTTCAAACATCAAGGGCCCACTATAGGAATTCAACCTCCAACAACCCATTTGAGCAATTAAGGTCCCAACAACAACAAATCTAAACCGATTAAACATCCAATTAACCCTCCTTAACATAACCCAATTCACAAAACTCAAAAATCAATCTCTACATTATCATCCTCAATCCCAAATCATCCAATTCCATAAACCCTAACTCCAAAACTCAAGATTCTTTAAATCCAAGGAAACTACACTGATTAAATACTTAAACTAACCCAATGCAATCAATTAAACCCAAAACAATCGGTCAAAAACCTCAGTTCAATCACAACTTAGAAAATCTAGGGTTTCACCAAAAATTCTCAGAAATTTCCAAGAAATTCCAGAAAGAAAGAAGATTAGAGGTTAAAATCACTTACTTGAGGTAATGGATCCTTAGAAATGCCTTTCTCAAGCCTCCTCCACGAAACCCTAGCAGAGCTTCTCTCTCCTCCTTCCGATTTTCCAATTTTCGCACATCTGAACCCTCCAGTGATTATATAGAATCGCGACCTTTCGCCGCGGCGAACTAATCCCGAGAGGGATTACTCGCCTGAAAAACCGACTTCGCCGCGGCGAACTCCAAACTTCGCCGCGGCGAAAGCTTCCCGAGAGGAAACTCTCACTCGCCCAGAAGAACTTCGCTGCGGCGTGCCCTTACTTTCGCCGCGGCGAAACCTTCCCGAAAGGGAAGCCTCGCTCACCAAAACAACTTCGCCGCGGCGTCCCCAAGACTTCGCCGCGGCCAAACCTTCCCGAGAAGACAAACCTCAAATCCAACCCAAACACCAAGATCAAGATTAAATCACTAATCTATCCTCAAAATCAACCCAAAAGAGGCTATTAAAACCCGATAAGACTTAGGATGTTACAGTCACTTTCACTATAAAAGTTGTAAATCATATTATGTGTTTTGTTAAATTCAGCGTGAAATTTTATTGGTGGTGAAAAGTAAGTTACTCATTCCCCAAAAATATGTTGCAAAACCTACTAACAAAGCGATCACTTTTACTACAAAAACTGTAAATCCCAGTATATGTTTTGTAAAATTCAATGTGAAATTTTATTGGTTTTTAGAAACAAGTTGTCTATCCCTTGAAAACAGGTTGCAAAAGCCATTTAAGAAGTGGTCATTTTCACTATAAAAGTTGTAAATCTCACTGTGTGTTTTGTAAAATTCAGCGTGAAATTTTATTGATTTTTAGAAACAAGTTGCTCATCCCCTGAAAAGAGGTTGCAAAACCCATTTAAGAAGTGGTCATTTTCACTACAAAAGTTATAAATCTCACTATATGTTTTGTAAAATTCAGCATGGAGTTTTATTGGTTTTTAGAAACAAGTTGCCAATCCCTTGAAAACATGTTGCAAAACCCATTGAAGAAGTGATCATTTTCATTAGAAAAGTTATAAATCTCACTATGTGTTTTGTCAAATTTAGCGTGAAATTTTATTAGTTTTTAGAAACAAGTTGCCCATCTCCTAAAAACAAGTTACAAAACCTATTGAATAAGTGGTCATTTTCACTACGGAAGTGGTAAATCCCAATATATGTTTTGTCAAATTTAGCGTGGAATTTTATTAGTTTTTACAAACAAGTTGTTTATCTCTTGAAAACAGGTTGTAAAACCCATTAACAAAGTGGTCACTTTCACTACGAAAGTTGTAAATCACAATATGTGTTTTGTAAAATTCAGAACAAATGGTTTAATAGTACTAGAAAACCAAACAGCTTCACATTCTCTGAAAATGGTTTTATGCGAAGAACAGAGACAGAACTAAAAAGAGGAATGCTAGGCAATAACATTTTAAGTTGTGAGGACCCATCGAAAATGCTCTATGAAGAATAATATTTAAGCTTCCTATTTGTTTATCACAGTTGATGTTACTTCAGTGACCTCTTTGACGGTGATAATCTCAAGGAGTACAAGTTCTTTCAGACAGAGCAATGTATTAACTTTCATAATTAACTACATGTATAATAAAATCTACCATTCACATAATGGGATTTACCAAAAACCAGCAGGCATATGACAGCAGTTACATTACGTAATTGCTTGCCACTATTTTCTAATTTCTGCTTCTTCATTCACCAAACACTGAATATAAACCCTCAAATGCAATAATCCTGTTCTTATTTCACCATGAAGCAGCCACAAAAATGAATAATCCAAATCTCGTTATCAACTTCTACTCACTCACCTAGTCCTACAAGTTCACTCCCTCTCTTATTACAAATTCTCTTTCCCACAACCAAAACCCACCAAATCAACAATGTCTACAGAATAGTGATGCGGAGGAGTAAGATAATAGCATTTCCAATATTCTTTTTTCCTTCTTTCCATGTTTCATCAACGTCTTTCTCTGTTTGCTTTCTTCTCACTTTCAGACAGGACAATTCGATCATTAGGCCAAAAATCTAAATTCCAAATTAGTACCCAGTGCCCTATTTGTCATTTTGCCTATTCAGGTGCCTTATTTGTCTTTTTGAAATTCACATGGTATTTTGCTGTTATTTTCCCTTAAAATTATTATTTTTCCTGTTTTAAAATTATATGTACGTACTACTCCTTTTCTTTTCTATAAACCATATATGTGCTTTTCTTACAATAACATGTTTTATACTTTCTATTTTAAAGTAGTAACTCTCTCTTAAACTAAATTTATGATTCGCAGTTGAAGGATATTATAATAAAATAAAGAAAAAATCTTTAAAAAATGACTATTGAAATAAAAATTATTACAAAAATATGTTGTCATTTATTTTTTAAGTGTAGTAATTTTTTTTATAAGTATAGTAATCAATATTGATTTAAAATTTTAAAATTTTGAAATTTTTGTTTTAAATTTTTAAAAATTTTAATTAAATACAAGGACGGAATATGCCTTTCTATGTGAAATATTAAAGACAGGCAGATATTAGATATACACAGTTTTTTCTCAATGAGCTGGATAAACACTACAACATTACACCTGCCCATGTTTTTTTTGGGGGGGGTTGTCTATGTGAAATATTGCATCTGTGATTAGTTACAACGGTGGACTGATAACTAACCCAGCTAGAAATTTCTATTTGTTGTCGCAGAGGCAAGCAAAATGAAAAATCTCTCGTTCTTAGTAGGCGGAAGGGATCAAAACCGATTCAACCAGGTATTTGTTGATAACTTATTTTCTTGAGGTGGAAAGAGGATAAAATATAGCAACATAACTCAGGGGACACAATTAACAACCACTCATTAAGTAAATGCCAACATGATTAGATCAGACATATTTTTGTTGCAACAAACTACTTTTCTCCTCTATTTATTATTCGCCGACATTATATGATCATAAACGTAGTCTGGGTATTAGTCACGAATGTTCGTCCATTGAATTTGTCTCACAGAGGTTGTAACCGGCACAAGCAAAAACCTTAATGGCGGCCTCGAACCGAAGCCCCGCCGCCTGCTACACTGTGGAAGCAAGGAATCCCAATGAGATATGGAAAGCTGATGCCGTCATTGACAATCACACCCCGGTTCTGGCTATCCAAATCTCCTTCTGCATCTTCATTACTAACCTTTTCTACGCCATCCTTAGACCCCTTCGTCAACCTCGTATTGTCGCCGAGATTCTTGTGCGTGATGCATGCGTTAATTTTATGAACAAAGAAATGTATTTTATTTCATTGTCGTCCTTGTTTGTTTTGTTGGTGATGCTGATGCGTGTAAATTTATGGGCATGCAGGCTGGGTTGGCTCTGAGCCTTCTGGTTGCGGTGAATGACAATTTAGTGGACATATTTTTGCCTGCCAAAGGAATTCTAAATTTTGAAACATACGCAAATTTGGGGATCATGGGCTACGCCTTCATTAGTGGATTGGAAATGAATTTCGATACCATCTTACAAGTGGGAAAGAATGACACAGGTATTGCCCTTCTCGGTATCATCATTCCGATGGCAATGGGAATGGGCTTCTTTGCTGTGATACAGCGAGTTTACGAAAAGCCTCTTGAAGAAAATAACGGCATATATGTAGGAAAAGAATACCTATTTTGGTGTTTAGCTTTGCCTGTCACGAGTTTTCCTCTGCTTGCTCGAACCCTCACTGATCTCAAGCTTCTTTATACCAGGCTAGGCAAGGCTACCCTAAGAGCAGCCGTGTTTAGCGACACTTATGGTTGGGTTCTTTTTATAGCATTAATTCCATTTTCCAGCGACAGTGCAGTGGGAGCAATCTTGTCGGTGTTGGGTACAGTGATGTTCATCCTTTTCTGCATCTTCGTGCTGCGTCCTCTCATTACAAAATACATTGATCAAAACGCCTACCGCCAGGATACGACGCAGAATAATTCTCCGTTGGCTTTTCTGATCATGGGCGCTTTTGTTTGCTCATATATTACAGATTTGCTCGGCACACACGCCATCGTTGGGTCATTCGTGTATGGACTAATCTTACCTCATGGCAAATTCTCTGACTCGGTGATGGGAATGATAGACAAGTTTACTTCTGGAGCCATATCGCCCCTCTTCTTCTTCAGTGTCGGCTTGACCATGAACTTGACGGTACTTGCACATCAGAAATACTGGCCCTTGATGGTCTTATTTATCCTATTGTTGTCCACTCTAAAAGTTCTAAGCACTTTCATTGCCACCTTCTTCTTTAAATTACCCACCCGAGACAGTATGGGTATGGGACTGCTTCTCAACTCCAAAGGGGCCTTAGCTCTGATAATACTAAACATAGCTTTTGCCAGAAAGGTACGTACATATATACGTGTGTTTTTATTAATCCGTAGGTTAATATTCACAATTGTTAGATACCAAATTAGCTTGCCAGCTCCACTAACCAAATATATGTAACTAATCGACTGTGGTGTATGGACGTGCAGGTTTTGTCTGTGGTGCCCTTTACCATTATGGCGTGCGCGGTTATACTGATGACTATCATGGCGCCTCTTTGCGTTAACTCCATATACAAACCAAGAAAAAGATTCGAGAATTTCAGGCTAAGGACTATCGAAATGCTAAGGAATAACGCGGAGCTTCGAATTCTAAGCTGCGTCCACAATGTTCACCAAGCTACTTGCATGGTCAACCTCCTTAAAGCGTTCAATGCGAACAGAATTTCTCCTTTGCGTGTGTTTGGAGTCCACCTCATTGAACACACTGGAGGTGCAGCTGCGGCCACTGCTCTTTTGGCCAATCACATGGAGCAACCAATCCATTCTAAATCACAAGAGTTAACACTTTCACAGCCAAATTTACAGAACATTGCCAATATCTTCAACACCCTCCGAGAGGAAGATAACACTATCAGAGTCGATAACCTGCATGCCGTGTCTGCTTATGACACCATTTACAAGGATATACACAGCGTTGCGGAGCAAAACCGAACAGCCATGATTCTCCTTCCTTTTCATAGACAACTTGATGGGGTATCAGGTGGTTTAGCAGAGACAACAAACGAAACATACAGAAACATAAATCTCAAGGTTATGCAGGATGCCCCTTGTTCTGTGGCACTCCTTGTCGATCGTGGTCTTGGATTGGTGTCTAAAACCAACTTACACGTAGTGATGCTCTTTGTTGGAGGACCTGATGATCGTGAAGCCTTGGCCGTTGCTTGGAGAATGATTGGGACTGCGAATCCAGCGATCACACTGTCCGTGGTGAGGATTGTTCTGGCTGGTGAAGCTGCAGAGGCGGACATATCAACTAGTGATGATACTAAGCGGCCTTCATCAACAAGAGTGGATGATGATGAGAGGCAACAAGTTTTGGATGAAGAGTATATAGATTCATTCAGATTCAAGGCAATTTATAACAACGATTCTATAACATACTCAGAGGAGGAAGTGCACAATGGCGAGGAGTTAATTGCACTGCTGCAAGAGCTGGACAAAGATGGGGGTGATCTTTACATAGTTGGGCAAGGGAATGGGAGGAACACAATAGTATCTTCGAGTTTCATGGAATGGTGTGACAACGTAGAACTTGGAGTTATTGGGGACATAATTGCCTCTCTTGGTTCAAGTTCCTCATTACTTGTTGTGAAGCAATTCGGATACGAAGAAATGGAGTTGGGGAGGCAAAATCAACATCCCAGATTGACCAGTGTGTCTGAGATGGATATTTTATAAGCATGTTATTAATCAACTCATGAGGTAGACCAATCAAATTAGTGTATTTGAGATGGATATTTTATAAGCATGTTATTATCCAGCTCATGTAAACCAGTCAGACGAGTGTGTCTCGGATGGATATTTTATAAGCATATTATTATCCAACTCATGTAGACCAGTCAGACTAGTGAATCAGCTGTAAATTAGTCTCCTGACTGTTCTAGGAAAAAAATTTTGAAGAGGCCTATCAATCGAGTTGCATTTTTTATTTTGCTTCCCCTCCTAACTAAGTTTTAAGTGATGTCATTTTGAGGTTTAAAAAATAGCAGTCTGTTCAATTTGTGCTCAGAAATTGTGTGTTGTTTAATTATATGTAGTTTATACATAAATATTTTGTTTACTTATAGACCAATGCTTTTTCTAATTCATTTGGATATTACTTTTTCAAGGTTATGTATAATTAACATTTTCATATTTTAAATAAATTAAAAATGATATTTCAAAAAATTAAATTATTCCTATTTAAAGACAATAATTTAGATATCAGACATCTGAACTAAAGGCCTTTTGACTTCGCCCTAATAGTAAATTTACTAGCACGCCCTTAATTATAGCAAAACAACAAATCTCACTTGCAAATTATTACAAAGTTACAAATCAAATCAAGGAATATGAGTATCTAACTACTAGAAGTCATGAAAGCTATTTATCTTCTTTTTATGAATAAACAAATTTTACTTGCAAAATAGTAGTGACAAAGCTACAAATAGGAAAATATGGATATCAAACCACGAAAATGTCATTATATTTTTAACAAGTAACATTCTTCCTTTTCTTTTATAAAAATACGAATTTCACATACAAAAAATTAACAGTTACAAAATTGAAGAGTAAGAAATAAGAGTATTAAGCTATTAAAAATGCCTTTTGTCCTTATTTTCATATTTCAATTCTTTTATTTCTAATACTGAATTAATTCAATATTTTGACCCTTAAATGTAACTCCCTTACTTTGTGTGCGTGTGTGTAAAATGCTTTTATTACAAACATGTCCCCTTTTTGGTAATATGTCCCGAAGGTCAAATGCTAAACCCAATGCCAAATTAGCTCAAAGCCCACAGCAAGTACACACCATTGGGCCTGAGTCTAGTCCAAAACGTTTGTATGTCCCTGTACATGGCTGAAACCATCCTACAAAAATACCCACCAAAGGGCCCTGCTCCATTTACGATCCTATCCCCGTTACCTGAAAAGAGTTTTTCTTGTGTTTAACACAAAACATATAATACTTTTCCTTTTTATTGAAGCTATTTGAACATTTTATTTCTAGGGAATCACTATCCTTTAAAAAAAAATTTCTAAAATTTATTATCCATTGGTTTTGTTGCAGATTTTTATTGAAATAGTATATATGCAATTTAAACACATGACTTTTATATGATTTAAATTATAGAATTTACCGCAGAACATTATTCTTAAACCATCATTGATGCAAGTTATTTTTCCTTTTCCTTACAGTGAATAAAACACGTGTATAGTTTAGATTATTGATAGAAAGTGTTTTAAGTTGAAAAGGTCAGATTAAAGAGAAAAGGAAAAATCTGTGACTCTGTGTTATTAACAGAGGGCGTTTTAAGTTAAAAAGGTGAGATTAAAGAGGAAAGAAGGCCATGAATTATTTACTTAAAATTTAAATAATTTTTTCTCAAATTTCATAGAAAGATAATTTGATGACAGCATTGTATATATCATACCATAAAGCAATCTAATTTAATTTTACTCGTGCATTCAAACAGTGCTCACATATTTTATGTATTTTGGGTCCTTGAAAGTTGAAACTATGACAGTCAATATACAGAGAAATTGAGCCACGTATGAATCACCCGCATTAATTTAAACAATAAATTGAAAAGAGATAAATTTTTATACGAGTCTATAGTATTATCATACCATATCATATTCAAACATAACCGGGTATAATGTGGGGTACCCAGCTACCTCCCTAAATATGACTTTTTTTTTTGGGGGGGTCTCCTCGACCTTTATTTTCCTTTTACTTGCCCCAGCTAGAGTGGGTGGAAATGAAATAGATTTTATTATTGTTGTAAATCGCAGAAAGAAACTTTCCACTTAGCGTGAATGATGAATCGAAACTGATGGAGGGTAAACAAAATGAACGTCATTATCCAAAGAAATTAGGTAAGATTGGAATTATATATAGAGGGGCAAGAACATGGTGAATGGTAGTGAAATGAAAAGCAGGAAAGGTGGAAATAATGTAAAAAGTAGAAAAGGAGTGAGCAATTATTGAGAATAAGAAAATGGAATGAAGAGGCGAAAAGAATAGAAAAATAATAATGGCAGTAATGTTCACCATAGAGGCAACAAACAAACATGCTTGTTTGATTATGGATATCTACATATATATCTTCAACCTCTCACCTTTTGTCTGTTGTTGTATTCTGAAAGCCATAAACTTGGATAGATAAACCCACAGGCCCCACCTTACGGCACCACCCTCTCATTAAAGCCTAAACCCTAACGAGCATTCAATGCTGCACTATATACATATCATCCAAACTTGTCATAAAGCCTAAAGTAGTTCAGTTTCCCTTTATCAATATTCACACTCACGCACTCACTCTATAATTCATATGCACCTAATGAATTGTTGTTTCCCAGCAGCATGAAGCTCATGACCAGCTTATATACAGCATTTCATTAATGTCTTTATAATCAATGAAATGAGCTTCTATAATGTAATAATGTTTCTGAGGAAGAGAAAAAGGCAAATTTTGCACACAACAATTTGAAACTAACAATAACTTGCCTTATTTCCAAAATCATCTTCCATACCCACTAAAGTTATGGCCTTGACTCTTAATTTTATAAAAAGGGTATTTTAACGGTGCTTAATAGAAATTTTACTTATAAATATTTCTTGTTGATTATGGATCATGAAGTATCATTTTCTGCATTATTTTCTTTCTTTGGTCAAATATTGATCGCAAGAGGTGACAGTTGATTTGAAGGGTCAAAGACCAGAACGTGCAATTACGTGTGAATCACTTTGAATCTGCAGGTAAGGGGTCAGTAAGCAAATTTATAATACCCGTATCTCACACACATGGACTCATAAAATTGATTTAATTCAGCTGGGAAATTATTTAATTTGTAGTATCGTACAACACGTAACATAACCTGAGACAGAAAGAGTTGATCCCAAAATGTCAAAATGAAGAATCCAAGATCTATAGTTGAATACGGATGGATCAATGTGGTGTGATTTTGCTCTCTCACAGCTTGAAGGGGCCTTTTCTTACTTGTTCAATCCTATTTTGTGATAGACGCCTAGCTGTCTGTGCACATGCCAGTCTTTCCTCTTCGGTCTATCAAATTTGAATTGAATTTCTTTACCTTTTTAGGTTACCCTTTACCTGTAGTCTCCCCATTTCATATCCTTTTCCTCAAGACAAACAAACAAACATTGGGACTCAACACTGTGACTCACAATCATGTCCCAATGCTTCCCATTACAGGAGGGTCCACTTTCCCTCTGTATTGTCCTGTACCCTCCCCTGTTTTTAGTTCTCCATCTCTCTGCCTTACATAAGATCATTTCCTCTCATCAGTTTATTTGGGTTTATCAAGTACTCTCTTCAACGCTTACATATTCTTACAATTTTGGGTAATTTCCATAGGATCTCCATATACTTGTAATGTAATATCCTTAGACTCACATCAACCATTTTCCCGGCTCAATCAAAAACCCTATCGTTTAAGTCAAGGACATGTACTTGGAGATGATAATGCGTGTGGGTGTCGATGGATGGAGAATCTATAATTTGATTGTACTTTTGTTTGATTGTTGGAACATAATCATGACACGGTCTTGTTTTTATGTAGTTTATTAAGAGAAGTGGGTTTGGAGTGTGGATATTTTGTAATACGACGGGTCCCTCTTCGGCGTAGGCATGCAAGAGCTACTAAAAGTTTTTGTGGACTTGTGTGGAAAAAGGCCTCTCAACGCCCAAAGTTACTGGCTCCATTATTAATCTTCTCAAACTTAAGCGCCTTGATTCCCAGTTTATGGCAAGCAACCGTACGTCAATATCATTGAGAATGGCATCAATCAATACTCCCTCCCTTTCAAATTAATTATACTAATTCGAGATTATGTATAATTTACTATAAAAAAATTGATGATTTAGTGCCTGTTAGCCCCCACTAAACAAAAAAATCGCAACGTGCCAAGACATTAGGCGTCGAGAGGGGAAATGAATGGGGAAGAAATAGGCTCGTGAAGTCAGGAAACATACCTTTATGTAAAATAAAATGTCAGGATGAGAAGAAAACTGACCACTGAGACGGGGATTAGAAAGTAGAAGTGGAAGCAATGATGAGTAGAGATGAAAAGGAGAAGGAAAAGAAGGGCTTTTTTGGGAAGACGGAAAGGTTTGGGATATGCATAAGTATATAATTAAACGCAGGATTAGGAATGAAGATTATGGGGTAGCATAATGAGTGGGACAAAAAGTAAAGTTTGATTTTTTTGGGGGGGGGGGGGGAAGAGAAAGGAGAGGGGTCATTTTGGTTTGACAATGATGATCACATAATTTTACAATGATTGGTGCTTAATTATCCACCGGAGAAGCCTTTTGCCGACGAAAAAGCAGCCCATGGGGACCTCTTGACATTTCCATCTGATGGCCGTGAGCAAAACTAGGCCTCATTCCCTATATCATCAATAATTTCACTACTAAATAATTCAATGCACACCCTCTCATCCACAATGCAAAAAATTTCTAGAAGAATGATTGGCTCAAAAATATAAGTCACTTTAAAAATAATTAATATTTATTTATTAATTTTATTTCTATAATTAATGTTTAAATTTAATTCCTTGTATTTCTCTCTCTCTCTCTTCCACTACAACCTTATTTAACATGAGTGAAGTTGAAAAAAAGTTTAATTGAGAACAAATTTAATAAGTTATCTACTATTTTTTGAGATTGATGAATTTATTAAAGTAACTTATAATATTATGAACATGAAAGAGTATAATACCACTCTCCAAATTAACTTTAAAATTAAGTTCAAATTAGAGTAAGTATGTAATAACCGAAGAAGTATACGGGCAACATGCTTTTGTTTTTTAATTAACTAAACCAAATATTTTTCCCCACATGATCCATAAAAATTACAAATAGGATTAAAGGATAAAAACCTTAGTGCAACTTTTGTGCCAAGTGAAAAGATACAACAATATTAAAAAAATAAAAAAGTATATAAATATTTTATGAAGCTGATCCACGATAGTCACATTATCCATAAATTATGAATCATATAATTTATTATAAATTTAATATTTACAATATTTATATCTCTTATCTTTGTTGTTATAAATTTGTTTTTCATGGAGCGTAACATTATAACCATACTTTCTTGGGGAAATTTCACTGTAGGACCGCAGAAGGCAAATAATTTCAAAGAGCCCCCAAAACTTTCTGAAACCTCACTGCAGGACCAAGGGACCAATCTGATATTAATTTTTAGAGTGAGATTACAATAATACCCCTCCCTTTTTATTTTATTAAAAAATAAATATTTACCGGAGTTACTGTTCCGGCCATCGGAGGTCGGAGGTCCGGCCACCGGTGCTCAGGTGGCCGCCGTCGGGGTCCGGTCACCGGTGGTCGGAACAGTAACTCCGACGGGACCTCCGGTGGCCGGAGTTTTTTTGTTTAAAACAAAGTGGCCAAGGAAGGGTTTGAACCCAGGACCCCTTGGCATACCAAAAGACTTGTAACCACCAAGCCAAGCAACCCATTCAATCATAAAATGCAAATAAAACTACATATAACAAAATAAACGCAACAGTTCAAATGTAAGTGAACAAGTGAAATTAGACGATTTACAAGTAGAATTCAGAAATTTGCAACAAAAGTTAGGCAATTTACAAATAACATAATAGAAGTCATAACCCAAAATGCAAGTGTTTAAGTGCAAATGAGCAAGTAAAATTTGAAGATTTACAATAAAAGTTTATGGATTTACAACCCAATTTGGTAAACACAAGAGAATTCACAACCCAAAATGTAAGTGTTTGAGTGTAAGTGAGCAAGTGAAATTAAATGATTTACAAGTGGAATTCAGCAATTTACAACAAAAATTAGGCAATTTACAAATAACATAATGCAACTCATAATCCCAAATACAAGTGTTTAAGTGTAAATGAGCAAATAAAATTTGAAGATTTACAACAAAAGTTTATAGATTTACAAGTGAAATTCGACAATTTCACTTGTTCATTTGCACTTAAACACTTGCATTTGGGGTTATGACTTCTATTATGTTATTTGTAAATTGCCTAATTTTTGTTGTAAATTTCTAAATTCCACTTGTAAATCGTCTAATTTCACTTGTTCACTTACACTCAAACACTTACATTTTGGGTTGTGAATTCTCTTGTGTTTACCAAATTTGGGTTGTAAATTCATAAAATTTTATTGTAAATCTTCAAATTTCACTTGCTCATTTGCACTTAAACACTTGCATTTGGGGTTATGACTTCTATTATGTTATTTGTAAATTGCCTAATTTTTGTTGTAAATTTCTAAATTCCACTTGTAAATCGTCTAATTTCACTTGTTCACTTACACTCAAACACTTACATTTTGGGTTGTGAATTCTCTTGTGTTTACCAAATTTGGGTTGTAAATTCATAAAATTTTATTGTAAATCTTCAAATTTCACTTGCTCATTTGCACTTAAACACTTGCATTTGGGGTTATGACTTCTATTATGTTATTTGTAAATTGTCTAATTTTTGTTGTAAATTGCTGAATTACACTTGTAAATCATTTAATTTCACTTGCTCACTTACACTCAAACACTTACATTTTGGGTTGTGAATTCTCTTGTGTTTACCAAATTTGGGTTGTAAATCCATAAACTTTTATTGTAAATCTTCAAATTTTACTTGCTCATTTGCACTTAAACACTTGCATTTTGGGTTATGACTTCTATTATGTTATTTGTAAATTGCCTAACTTTTGTTGCAAATTTCTGAATTCTACTTGTAAATCGTCTAATTTCACTTGTTCACTTACATTTGAACTGTTGCGTTTATTTTGTTATATGTAGTTTTATTTGCATTTTATGATTGAATGGGTTGCTTGGCTTGGTGGTTACAAGTCTTTTGGTATGCCAAGGGGTCCTGGGTTCAAACCCTTCCTTGGCCACTTTGTTTTAAACAAAAAAACTCCGGCCACCGGAGGTCCCGTCGGAGTTACTGTTCCGGCCACCGGTGACCGGACCCCGACGGCAGCTACCTGAGCACCGGTGGCCGGACCTCCGACCTCCGATGGCCGGAACAGTAACTCCGGTAAATATTTATTTTTTAATAAAATAAAAAGGGAGGGGTATTATTGTAATCTCACTCTAAAAATTAATATCAGATTGGTCCCTTGGTCCTGCAGTGAGGTTTCAGAAAGTTTTGGGGGCTCTTTGAAATTATTTGCCTTCTGCGGTCCTACAGTGAAATTTCCCCTATTAAATATGAAGGAGTCTAATGATATTTTTGAAATGAAAAGAAAGACGAATTAATATATTTTGGTAGGGAGGTGAAAGAAGAGGGAGAGCAATGGTTGCTTTTTATGTAACTTTCTGTTGATATATTTTAGTAAGTATTCATCAATTGTTTTAGGATGCATGAAAACTTCTAAAATGTAGTTAGAGTAACAATACCATCATTTAATCAAATTGGGAGGCATAATGGCATATGTGCAATAATATCCTGGGCTAATAGTTGGAGAATTTGTGTTTCTCAAATATCTCACGGACTGTACTTTACATTCCATTAATCCCCTCTTACAAATTCTTCCATGCAATATGATCCCAAGTGTTCGTTTTATTCTAGGCAGAGAGCGCATCTTCAATTATTGACTTATGCCTTCCAACACATTCATCCATGTCACTAAATCTTCCATTAACTAATACTCCCCTAGTTCTATTTATAGGACGGAGAGAAAATATATTTTTTTGTCCTATTTATAGGGCACCGAGAAAAATTTATTGTATGGATATACAATTTCACTCTTCATTTATTATTGTGGTGACTTTGTTTATATGAGGTATAATGTATATTAAATAGGGATAAAATTGAAAAGTCATTAAATTTTAAATGAAAGTTAATAAAGTTTAAGGTTTTTTTTTGTCTGTGGAAAATATACTGAAAGTGCTTTATAAATAGGATCAGAGGAGTATTTATCATTCTCCCTATAATGGTCATGTTGCTAAGCCTCACCTTCGCTAACCTCACTAAATCTTCCCTTACTAATAAAACTCGTGATATTATGTATAGGTAATATTGGAGTATTGTAATTTTTTGTGTAAGTTTATAAAAGAAAACAAAAATAAAGAAGAGCATATTATACGTACTTTTGGTTTAACTTTTCTGCACAACCCCTTTTTTTCGTGTTTTTCTATATTGTCGAAATTAACTCTATAATAATTAGACACCAGAGGCAGCAGAAACCAGTAGCCTCCTCGTGATCCCTCCATAAGTGCTGCGCATATATAAGATTCAAAATGTGGGCTGCAGGGCGAGGGAAAATTTTCCCTCCCTTACTAACCAAGCTTTTGCCAGAATTGGGATCACTTCCATCCTCACCATTAATGCGCATATTTAGAAGCCTTTTTATTTACAGAAAAATTAATATAAATTTAAGAGAAAAATGATAAAAATATTATCTTCACATGCTTAATAGATATGCTTTCCGATGCCACTTGAATCAAACGGAGCAACAGCCATTCACGTCGTATGTGGAATACAATTCTATTCCATTACTTTTTTATTCCCTGCATATAATCGAACCTGGAAACAAGTCTCAGACTTAGTTCCCTCTTAATAGCAACAATAATCCAAAGAGAAATTAAAGTATGCCGGCATCGATTCCAGTTCTTTTAGTTTGTTATTAATTAATTGATCAACCAAACCACCTGTCCCTCGGAACATATTCCTCGTAGAAATGGATGGTTCTGTGACTCGTTTTCGATTAGCATGCGTCAATTGGTCGTACTCACACACTTTAGCAAATAAAAACTTGGCGGATGTGAAGATATCGTTTCAGGAACAGAATACAGAAAACGGGCATTGTTAAGAATATTTAATTTCGGTATTCAATTAGATCGAGAAATTAACAGTGTACGATGCAGTGGGGATAGGTGGAAGGCATTAAGATGGAGGAGTAATTGTCTGTCTTACCCCAGGAAAAGAGTGAAAGGGAAAAGGAAAGCAAGTACACCAGATATCTAGATTTCGAACTCTTCATTCTCATTCTCAGTTTCTAGTTTCTATCACTAATTAATTGTAGGCACCCATTTAGCTCTGGTTCTGAATAACAATGGCCAGCGATTCTTCCCTCAGAAATCTCATTTGCTTGGCAATGAATGCCTCTATGGTGCGCTGGAACTCTTCATTGCTCAGGTTATCCTGAGGATACATACTCTCCCGCCCATTTTCCATGTGCTTCTTCTCCGTCTCCGATCGCCGGAGTTTCTGTTGCGTCCGCTCCGGACACTCTTCCTTCAACTTTTCCGACTGAGTCCTCCGGTACACTTTGGCAAAATCAGAATCTAGCCCGGCTTTCGAATCCGTGTCCTTAATGGCGACGGTGTCAGCTTTATCCTGAGACGTACGATCCGTGGAATTGGTCTCGGAGACAATCTCTTTGTCCTGATACACCACCTCCCCTCCCGCGACACGCAAGAGAGGATCAGGATCAGCTTCGGGCGCAGGCGCGGTACGGTGCGCGCTGTTTTTGAGGAGCTCGTGGTAAATTTGGGCGTCGGCATCGGGAGTGGAGCCGGGGCGGGAGGAGCGACCGGATTTAGCGACGAGGGTGGCTATGATGGCGTTGGAGAGGAAGAAGACGAAGAGAGGGCTGGAGAGGAAGAGAGAGAATTGGCGGAGGAGGGAGAGAGCGAAGGGAAGGCGAGGGAGGGTCCAGGAGAGGATGAGCAGAGCGAGGCAGAGTTCGAGAATGCGAAGCGCTTTGGTTAGGGCGGAGAAGAGGTGGTGGGTGGGGATAGGGGTGGCTTTGTGGGGTGGAAGGTTGGGGAAGTTGAAGGAATCCATGGAAGAGAGTAGGATTGCGAAATGGTTTGGAGTGGCAGAGTGGAACACTGTAAAGTAAGGACAGAGTGGGTGTGTGAGAGAGTGGGAGTACTCCAATCCAAAGTCCAGAGACGCCTCAGGGCAGAAGTCCTTCTGCTCTCAGATCCCGCTCTTATTTATAGAACTCCACCTCCGTCTCTCCTCCCTCTTTTCTTCTCACCTCCTTTCAATCATTTGAGTTTGGCTTGATTTACAAGGTTCTACTGGATTATAATCAGATAAAATCATAATTTTCTTGAAAATATATAATAAGCACTTCTTATACACTTTCTGCCCCAAAATCATGCTTATAAATAAATTTCATAAATTTTGTTTTACCTAACACTAATTCAAATACACTTGAAGCATGAGAGTACCAAATTCATATTTTGACCCATTAGTGTATATATATGTATAAGCTTATAATTGGATTGGTTTAAAAAATATTAGCTTCGGTCCTTAATATAAGACCTTGTTTAATTTTTATTTTGGTCCTAAATATAAGACCTCAATCCACTTTATTTTTCATATTTATACAATTTTTCCAAGATAGTCTTTCTACTAATTGTAGTTTTAGCCAACACACTTGATTAGTAAGGATATTATAGGAAATACAACACCTATTTATTACAATAAGCAACTTAACTTATTTTTTTAATCTACTCAAATTAGTTGATTAACTTTTATAATTAAGATCGAAGGTAGTAGTAAATATAAGAAATAAAATGTATTAAGATGATATATTCATGATCAAATTCAATTCCCAACTGAATTTTATATTAGGAACAGGAGATAATAATTTTAGAGGTAAGCTAAACATCCACGTAAGATTGTATGTGACTTTATTTTCTTCCTTTTCTTTTATTTTTTTTAAATGTTTCACCAACTTTTAGATTTTTAGTTGTGTCTGAATTTTATATACACTCCCCTGTCTTATTTGCCCTGCCTGTTTTTTTTCCCCAATAAATAAATAAATGGCATTTTTTGTCTTTAAAGCACAATAAAGGAGAAACCCCAATTTGTTTTATTGTGGAATTAAGAGGTAAGACATGATTGCTGGTTAAAAAAAATTGAAAGATATGATTGCAAGTTAATTACAGACAAAAAAACATTAATACCCCTAAATTTTTCAGATTAAAAAAAAGATAAGAATGAACTTGAAATGGGTTCATTCAAACATTTGTGAATCCTTTTAAGTTTCTAGCATCATTTAAAAATTATTGTGTTGTTATATGTTTTAAAATTTGTGGGTGGTTTCATACTCAGGATATGTAAAGTGTACGGAAAGGTACCAACTCCCCAGTTGCTCTTGCTCGAATGAATATTTAAAAACCAGTGAGCCCTGAATTATTGAACTCTGGGCCTCCTCCCTTGCTGCGACCACGTACCCCGTCTCCTCAGTTGTAACCCCAATTGCTTTTTTAATAAAAAAAAATGTCAAAAATAAGTCCAGATATTTCGATTCAAGCTTGCTGTAATATCCCTCCTAGTGAATAATTTCTTAAGAGATAACGACTATCTAGGAGGCCATCTTTTATATATAGAGTAATATCAACTAGTTTTCACGAGACACACCGATAATATTGCATATGTTGTACGAAACTTTATGGGTGGCAGTTGTTTTTCATGCAATTAATTTTCAAAAAAAAAAATCATTGCATGATTAAAAGAAGGGGGGGTCAAATAACGAGAATTAATTTGAGAGAGAGATAAAAATAATGAGGGAGGTGGGTTATGAATAATTCAACTCCACAGAACCCAAGTACAACTAACAATACACGATTCTGTTGCATTTTATTGAACCCCTCAGAAACAGTACTTTCATCTGCCCCCTTGCACCAGCCCATTCCAACACGCAGCTGAACTCATCATGAAACTAAATCTTGTTCAGTTGTTTTATTTTTGAATTTTAAAAAGAAAGAGATACCAAAAAAATAAAATAAAATAAAATATATTTATATTTATATTAAGTGGAAAAAAATTCAGATATGTAATATGTTAAAACGGGGCAAGGCTCAAATATGAAATAGGAAGCATATATAAGCTCAAGACGGGGATTAATTAGATATGGGTGAAGGGTGATGAGACGCGACGTGGCTTTTCACGTGAGGGGTCCATCTGTCACCGCTCGCCCGCGTGTGTCCGAGCTTTTATGTCACGCCTGGGGGGCCTAGCTTTTTGCATAAACCCCTTATTTTTCTGTGCGGTCTGATATGAAATAAACAAACACAGCATGTGAATTTTAAACGTTGGGATATACAAATGACTTTTTTTTTTTTTTTTTGGGCCAGGCGAGGCGACCCCTACATGTGAATAACATAACATGGTGACTGTTCAGTGTTCACAGTGCTGCCGTTTATTCTTTAGAAATGCCACCCATTGAACCAGCCGGACCTCCCTGGCCGAATCTATATGATCCTCTACCCCAATTTTAGGGCAGCCCTCTCCAGTTGTTCTTGAACAAGCATTAGGAAAAAAAAGAAAAACCACAAGTTTATGTATGTTAGCCTTCATGTTCATGATTTAAGGAATTTTAATTGTAATCGTGACAATGATTTATTTATGGCCCAAGAATCACGACGAAAGAGTGATATCAACCGTACGCGGCCGCACTTGACCTGCCGGTTGCGGCAGCAGGCCGGAAGCTCCTTTTTGTGTTGAAGTACTATAGTAATAATAGAGCAATTATTTTTTTCACGTACATATTTAATTTAATGATCTATCTGTGTCATTTTTTTTATCAATGAGATAAAAAAATTCAACTTATACAGTTGATACCACAGTGATGAATTTATTTCAAATTATTATTTAATAATTATCATATTATAAGACGCGGGCATAGCTCTTCGTTACGCCCTTTATTTCTTCATCTGAGTTTCAATTTTAAGGAAAAAAGGGTACACAAATTAAGAAGACACTATAGTTTGTGTGATGTATAAAAAATAATTTCTTTAATCAGGAGATTAAAAACATAGTGCATATTAAACCATGAAGGGTTGGATAGGCAATTAAATTTTTTTTTTCATAGGAGGTATATTTGAAAATATGCCTTAATTACATATACAAATCCAGATTAATTAAGATTTGCATCTGGAGATAAAAGGAACTGAAAATATGAAGAGACTTGGAGGGTATCAAAATAGAGAAGCAATAGGGAGTTGGGAGTGAATGTTTGACCAAATCAGAAGAAGTAGGAATAGTCCAACACTCCAACATGGCAGAAACCGAGAGACAAAAGACAGTCAATAATGCAGCACCATTGTCCAAGCTCAATCTGGATCCGCTCGTGTTCTTAACTGTATCTGCATGCCTTGTCTTTTTTCCCACTATTTCAGTTTCGTCCCTTGCTTCAATTTAATGACTCACTTTAATCTCCATCCAACTACTAAAACGTTTTATTCACCTCTGTTATCTAAATATTGCATGAATATTTTGCTTCGAAAACAAAATTACATTGTTTGTAACTGACAAAATGAGAATTTTTTTTAATCAAATAAATACAACATTGTGCTAGTACTAATAACATTTAATGAATATTTAACACTACCTCCGGTTGTAATTATAAGACCTCGTTTGTATTTATTTTTTTTATAATTTATAAGATTTTTCTTTTTAGTTGGTTCATGTTTCATAATTTATAAGATTTTACTTTCGGAAAATGCCATGAAAGTATGTTAAAAATTACTCCTCAGATCCTATTTATAAAGCATTTTCAACATATATCACACAGACAAAGAAAAATTTTAAATTGTATTAACTCTTCATTAAAATATAAAAATTTTTCAAATTTACCCATATTTAATATATACTCCTTTAAAAAAAATAACTATTTAGACTATAATAAATAAAGGGCAATATGGTACGTTCATCGTAAAAATTTAATGAAATGACTTATAAATAGAACAAAAAATAACCTTATCTCTCTGTCTGATAAATAGGACAGGAGGAGTACTTCTCTTCATTAAACATGGGGAAAAATTAAAATCATGACTACTTAACTATGTCTCTATTAGAAGTGGTAACACGGGTCAACTTGTGAGTTGTGGGTTAGTTTGTGACAGATTACAGTTTGAAAAGACCTAATGTAATGTGTAGTTTCACTATGGTGGGTTGATAGGTTGGCATGTCAACACGCCAACTATTTTTTTTCAATTTTAAATATTTTTTCTTATATAATATAAAGAAAATATAATGGGATTTTTATCTTTCCTTCAAATACCCTGATTGAAAACATCAAATAAACGATATAGGTATTTTTTTTTTAAATTTTTGAGATAAGATATAAAATATAATAACATAATTATAATAATTAATAAAATTAAAAAAAATACAAAAAAAATTAATGTGCCAATGGGTTAGCAGGCTAACCTGCGATGGGTTGTGAGTTAGGCGGTGCGAGTTAAAAAATTTTGTTCAATAACAACTTAGGCTAACTCGTCATTTTTAGCGAATTGGTGGGTTGCACTCACGAGTCTAATTTATATTACCAACTTTAGTATGTTAATTAAATAAAAATAACATACATTTAAAATGAAGGAAGTATAGTTGGCAAAAAAAAAAAAAAAGAAGTATAAAATGTTTTGGAGAAAATACTCTGCTTAATGACCTTATTCTTTAAAAATGTTGGTCATTGATCAAGTGTGAGTTAAGTAGTGGTCCAATGATTATAGAACATAGAAACTAGCTGTGCGATCAAACTTCACTTCAACTTTCTTCTTAATAATTCACAAGTCGACGTCAGAGCTTCAACAATGATTAATGGCGAAGCTCTGTAGCGTCAGTAATTGCAGAGGAGGAAGCTTTTAGAGAAGGATATTTATATAAATATGCTCAAAATTTTAACTTCATTTAATTTTTTGGGATTTAATTAGCGATTCTTGATTTTGCGGGACTTCACTGGGATTTCAATTTCAAGGGGTGCCACACAGTACCAATACTCATATTCCAAGCAATATACTTATTATAAGCTTTAAATACCTGATTTGCGTAAAATGAAAAATTAGTTTACAATAATAAATAATATGCAAGAAATATAATTTTATTTCTAAGTATATCATCATAATAAGCGAGAAAAAAGGCGAAAAGAATGTATAAGAAAATATAACGAGAAAATGTGACAAAAAAGGGAAAATAAATAATGAAGAATAAAATTGAAAAAACATTAAATATTAAAATAAATCTAAATTAAAACTTATAAAATAAATAAATACTTTTCAAAAATTTAAAATTTATAAATAGGTGTTTTGATTTCATACTCATAGAAGCACGCAAATACTATCCCTTCGGTGCTCCAACGCCTCAAAGAAGTGATAAGCCTGCCATCTGCAATTTTATATACATAGACCGACCATGGGCCACTCTGGCCCAGAGTTCAAAGCTGCCTTGCAAGTATAAACCCATTTAGAAACATGGCCCGTGGGTAAAATACGGATTAACATTTACACAAGCAGTGTTCTGATCCAAAACAAATGCGCTGACGGTTAACTCGATTAGTTGGGTAGAAATGAAATATTAAACTCTATTTATATACCGTCACTTCTAATTTTAGGGACGGTCTTTGAAGGTTCACAAAATTAAAAAAAAAAATGTAATTGACAGGAAATAGAAGGATTAGTGTACTGCACTCATTAAATTATTGGTATAAATTTTAAAAGCATTCCAAAACAAAATATTTTGAGTTATTCCAGAGAAAAATACTTTCTTTCATTCGCATCTCTCTTAGTCTCAACGAAATCCAACCCCTCATTACTTAAAATGTTCGTCGAGAAAGATATGACAGTAGGTAAAGGTGATATGTTCTTATGAATAGAAGGGAGAATCACGACAAAAGCAAAATATTTCGTTGTTTTTTTCCTAAAGGCAACTACCAATAGATTCCATGCAATTGTTTACAAAATGTTCATGTTGCAGTTAATTTGGAAACAAAAAAAAAGGAACCTCAGAACAACTTACGTTAATTGGTAATAATACAACAGCGCAACTTAAAAAAATTTCTCTAACACTGTGTTCGTGTTGCCTGAGAAAGACGTGAAATTTTCACTAAGAAGCTTCTAAAGCCCCACAAGAAAACTGCGTTTATCAACATGAGGGTTGGGGGGGGGGACAATTTTTATGGAAACATTTGGGCTCGTTTAAAATGATTTATAAGCAGCTTTTAAAATTAGTTTGCAGAATATAATGCAAGTATGTGGGAGTAATTTTATCTTAGCTTACATGAAATGTGCTTATTAGTGTTTATCACTGTGATTCCAAACAAGTCTATGTCCATCATCGTTCAATAATTCAAGGCATGTATTATAATTTAAATTGGCGTGGGGGTATTAGGGAAACTGTCATAGATGATTATTTTAGGCTGCGTTTTACTTTCAAATTTTCCTACTTAAACACAAATTTGATTTAACTTGTGTATTAGGGTTTATATTTTCAAATGTTGAATACAACGCTTTCTTACGTCTCAATATTCAATAATACTATCACTGTATCCCTCTCATACTGTGAAAGTTTAGCTTATGTATTACTGAGTTGACAATAAATAATAGGTGAGAGTATTAGAGAGAATATATAATAGCGAAACATGGAGAAATTTATCTTTCGAAATATTCAATAGATTTTTTATTTTCATTCTATCAAATCTGGATCACAACAAATATTACGCTCTTTCAGTGTTTTTCCAAACTGATCATGATCACCGAAGAATTACAGTCAGGTGAAAAATTAAAGCTAATTAAACTAGAATTATTTTCCACACAGAGTGGGTTCCATTCATTTTAAGAGTTCTACTATACAAGCTAATATACAACTCATATATAAGGAGGGTAGAATCAGAAAATCTCAATAATGGGCCTGTTTGTGAAAGCGTTTAAAAATATTTATAAGTACATTTTTGTAAATTACGATTAAAAAGCTACTTATAAATTATTCTAAATGGGTCTAATATTACTTAAATGCAACTATCTTTTGGATAATGTTATAGTGAAACTCAAATTTATGTTTTCTAAATCTATACTTTTTTTTTTGAAAAGAATTGCTTGGATTAACTTTCTAGAAGTATGATTTTATGGAGTTCAAAGCATACAAGTAAAATGAGTTTTGTCTCCGTTTATGTAAAAACAATTTTTATTCTTTTAAAGGCAATCAAACACCCCCTAAATCAAATTCAAGATAAGTGGGGAAAAAAAATCACCAGAGTCCAAACCGATAGCAAAATATATTGATGATATATTCACAATGACAAGTGTCCCTGACTGCACATATATTTTTGGCAACGGAATCTTTGACCTTAATTAATTATTATATTAAAGCATTTCAAAAGGAGAAATATGTGAAAGAGAGAATAAAGTGTACCAGTTGAGGAAGCAACCAATGTAAGAATTTGGTGGGTCAATTATAATAAAAACATGAGGGGTGTTTAAGTGTACTTGCATGGTTGGGCAATGCAGCCACCCCATACTTCATAGACCAACATGTTTTAATAATAAATTGTATCTCCAATAGTCGCTTTGGAATCGTTACGTTCAACAAAGCAATAGTTTACACACACACACACACACACACACACACACATTATATAACAAAATGCTATAATAGTCTACGACAGTTTCTTTATTTATTACTTCTCTAGATTAATGCTTTTTATTAATTATTATCTTTGTTATTGAAGAGTAAATGCTTTTAATTAAAATCATAAATCGCGTCTGTGGACCTTCCATGAAATGTCTTTTGTATATATATGTATATGTATTATATGCACACACACATATATGTTCATTCCAGCCTTCCCACAATTTTATTCTTTTGATAGATCACCATCTGCCATCTGAAGTTACAATAAACTTCGATTAACATAATTCGGATTCAAGTCATATATTGTGCTTCGAATCAGGGTAGTTCCTCCAAAAGTCTCTTTTTTCATCCATTCATTCATACATATTCAAATTTGCTACCTTATACTTAAGGTCCATTGCCATTAATATCACTAATTTACGCACTAGTACATGTTTTGTATAATTTTGGCCGTAGTGTCGGTCCTGCTGGTTGGCTTCTTCCAGAGTTGCGTTGACTATTAGTGGAGGGGGACAAGCCAACCGTGTGTGTGTCTATATATATATATATATATATATATGTATGTGGGGGTAGTTGAGAAATTAATATGACTCAACATAACTCTCTCAGCTCCATCAAATCAATTAATTGACCTGATTCACCCACCAGCAGAAAATACTAGTGGGATTAATTCAGGAGTAGTTCAAGAATTCCGTTGCAAGTAACCAAGGTTGCCAATTTTAACGAAGGATGCCACGTCTCTACCACAGGATGAATATCCCAGCCCCAGCCCCTTTAATTGACTTCACTTCAAATACAAGCTCATCGATCGTCACATGCGTCCTTCTTTTCTGAAGACTCTGGAAACGACAATTTAAGGGGTGTTTGGATAGAAATCAAACCATAATTTCAGAAGTGCTTTTACGGTTTACGAAGTAAATATGTGGAGAAATTTGCTTCGTTTTATGGAAAAGTGCTTCTGAAACCATGGTTTGGAGGTTGCCAAACATTCCCTAGATACCAATGACAAGCAACAAATATTTAAAAAGGAAAATGATAAAAAAAAAGTTAAAAATTTGTAAATACCAAAATAAGAAATGTCAACAAAAATTTGTTGTCATTTACGGATTCAGTGTTGTTAACATCAAATAAAGTATTATATCAAATCTGATTTGAGATTTAGTAATTTTTAACTTTTTTTTGTCATTCTCCTTCTTTAAAAATGTTCATAGGCCAAGCATATTGCGCCTCTCTCTATATGTATATATTACGTTTGGTGTCAGATCAAGCTAATATTGTTTAAGCTATTAACTTGATAATATGACCAAGCAAGCCATTACATAAGTTAACAAGGGCGGTTAATTATATATCCGCACAGATATAAACTATATTATTCTCGGCAACACTCAAACCTGGCTCTGCAAATTTTTTCATAAAAAAAGGTGATAATTCCTATTATGATTGATAGGTCTCGTTAGGCTCCAGTTGACGACCCTCAAATAAAGGGATCTGTATCCTTTTTAGGGCCTATTTGGCTAACTGTCCAAACCATGGTTTGGGCAAAAAAATTGTTAAACACTAAGAAAAAAGTAGAAATCATGATTTTAAGCCAAAACCATGGATTTAGGCTCAAAACCATGGTTTCAGGAGAATTTAATCCATTCTGTTTCTGGGTTAAATTGGAAAGCATGATTATGCTTGTTAGAATAGATCTCAATAATAATATGACTTTAACGCTTCTCAATTATTTTTTTATAAACATATTTAATCTTATATTTTATAAATATAAATACACATATTAATTAATTATTAATTATATTATCTTATAAATTATTAATTATGTTGGTTAAAAAAATATTATTAACAATTTTATTCCTTCAAATTAAAATATATTATAAAATCTATCTTTTATGTAATTATCATATTAACTTATGTCTTTTTTTAGTAATTTGCACATATAAAAAGTGTTTTTGATAACAACTATCTAAATACTCTCATTTTATCAGAATCACTTTTTCACAAAATTTATTCTCCCAAGAATCTATTCTCCAGAAGTTATTTTCTAAACCATGGTTTGGTTTCATCCAAACACCCCTTATTCTTTTTCCTAATCAATATAAGCAAACAGATCCCATGCTAGCAGCTCCATTCTCACATGTCCTTGCATGTATATATAGTTTATTGCTCACACACACACACATGTATGCCAATTTCCTTGGATGCTACCACTCGTCCACATGGCTTCAACCACCACCATTCCCAACAAAGCTATTCTCGCTCACTTCAACCCCACCAATTCGCTTAATCACAGACGCTGCTTCAAAGATTCTTCATTTCCTCACACCTTTTCCGCTTCATCATCAATCTTTCGCGGCAGAATTGTTCTGAGGAGAACTGTTTTTGGAATAAAAGGATTCTGGGTACCAAAGACTGTGAAGAACTTGATTGAACCTTCGGCTTTCAAAAAGAGCCATAGTGATGGAGGACTTCGAGGTCTCGAACCAGAAACTTGTCTTGACGGGTTATCCGAGTCGATTCCTTCAACGTTTGTGTTCCGCAGGATGGAATCAATCATCAATAGACTGGTTCGTAATTTGTTTTACTTGTGCTCATCGAGTTTAAAATTCTGATTAGGATATGGTTCCGTGTGTTCATATATATACCTAAAAGTTGTGATATCTCCTTTGGCCAAAGCCTCTATTGCTCCCCTTCACTTCGACGGGCTAATATATCTGGGGTTGTTTTACAGAGCAAGTGGATGACAACTATTCTATTTAATGCGTACATTATATGGAGGCATGATGCAGAAACCCTTTGGTTTGCACTAGGATGTGCTTTAAATATGATGCTCTCGGTGGAGCTGAAGCATATACTGAACCAGGAAAGACCTTCTACCCTCAAATCTGACCCTGGGATGCCCTCTTCCCACGCCCAAACTTTCTACTTCATTGCCATGTTCACCATTTTGTCATGTAACTTCTCCCACCTATTAGAAGTATTGTAATATTATTAGATGCACTCCACTAGTTTGCACTCTCTTCAGAATAATTTTGTGAGAACAGATTATATAATAGTTGGAAACTTGAATTATGCAGGTATCAAATGGGCAGGGATGAATGAATTCACCATCACAGTCAGCGGACTGACACTGGCATTTGGTTCTTATTTTGTAAGTGTGTGCGTACGTGTGTTGTTGCCTAGGTTCTATTCCTTTGTTTAATGAAGCTAAGTAACCTTATTACGCTACTATTACTGATCATAATTGAAGGATGCATCGCATGCCTACTGTTTTCGAGTTATTAAACTCACATGCAACGTTAAAATAAAACATCTATATATGTGTCTCTCGAGTCCTTCATCGAGGTATTAGCTGATAAATAACAATAATGGTGTGGTAATTTTGGCAGTCATACCTAAGAGTGTCGCAGCAGTTTCACACAGTAAGCCAGGTGGTGGTGGGCGGAGGCATTGGGATGGTATTCAGTTGGTCATGGTTTTGGCTTTGGAATACTTTGGTGGCCAGTGCGATTGAATCCTTCTTCCCTCTTAAACTCACCCTTTTTTCTGTCTCACCCGCAATCTGCTTGGCTTATACTTTATATTCCATTCTCCAATGGCTGCAACGACGAGCCTAAAGGTTCCTCCGTTATTTCTTATCTCTCTTCACAGTATTTTGCACCATGTTTCATCTAATTAGCTTATTCATGGCAGACTTCAACTGCTAATTAATCTGGTAAATTGTAAAAAGTATTAATGAAAAGTCATTCACTAGTATTGTTGTGGTATGTGTGTATACTGTATATACATATTCATTCAAATTTCCACTATATGGACCAAAATGCGCGCATTTATTTTATTTGACTTGTCAGAGTCGTGAATCCAAGAGACCAACGCCATATATTACGTCCCACACCGGAATATGTATTTCTGACCAAGAAGGTGGAGTCTGACAAGTTAATTTGCATGATTTAACTTGGCTTCTACCCAACAGTCTATCATAATTTTTTTTTTCAAAAACAAATCCTTATATGCCAGACATATATTGGTGTTTCAAATGTTGATGATATATATATATATATATATATATATCATCTTGACATTTAAGATGATATTGTGCTCATCTGATACGGCATTTGAGAGGGTAAAAGTAGCTTATAACTGCAAAAGTCAGTTTGTAAAGTTGGGAGCTGTTGACTAATTTGACTCATGAGTCAAAAGCTACTTTTTTAAGTACGATTATAAAAATACCTAAAACTTATTTTGGACTTGTGTAAAAGTAACTTTTTAGAATTAAAAGACATTTTTGTCTTTATATTTATGCTGCTCTTATACTTCTCTCTATATATTCTTTGTACTTCCAAGTTAGTTTTTAATTATTTATTTTAATATTTTTTAAGTGAAAATAATTTTTAACAGTTTTTATAATATTTTTAATTTTTAATATTATTTTTATTTTATATTTACATAAATTATAAAGAGTATATTATCTAATTAATTATGTAATATGATTCTTGTAAATTCATATTTTTAATCATTTTTCCTTATTTAATAGAAGTTATACCTATTTTTGTCATTTTACAAACTAAACTTATTTATTCAATCATAATCCAATCAACTTTTTTACTTTAGAAACTAACTTTTATAAAAACCAATTCAAATATAAATCATATTATCCAATCTCATTTTTCTAAAAGTCAGATTGAATATAAGTTATTTTTTCTATCGCTAATCTAAACGGAGCCACTATATGATATTTGCACTACAAATATAAGTCTTATATTTATTACATAATATTATATGATAGTGATAATAGTGCCTTTTTCTTTTTCCTTTTACCAGGAATAGAGAAAATAATGTACTGTTTTTGTTTGGGTCTTTGTATCTCACACACACGTATTTAATATATACTTATTTAATTGACATAATATGGTCCCACACTAGTTTTTGAAAGAAAAAATGTTGCATAAATTCAAAATATTTTATGTACACGTACATGAATCATATCGGTCATTAGTGGTTCGTAATATGGTTTTATTGAAAATAATTGGCAAGCGAAGCGTCTATATATATGACATTTTTTAAAAAAATTCTGCCGGGGGATATAGAAATCATTTTATTTTCACCATAAAATATTTTTCACACAGAATCTTGGGATGTACATCAACATTGTGGTCTTAAATAATGTTATTTTTATTTTATATACTTGTAAAAACTATCATCATCAATTTTTTGATTAATCAAACCATAAGATTAGTTTAAAAATTACTCTTATTGTGGCACACGACTCCCACAGATGTAGTGATCACATTGACTAATCCAATTAATTGAAAAGGTTACGGAAAGCATATCACGTAATGAAAACGATTGGATTGACGACAATGTGATTATCATTTAAAAAGACACAACTCATGTGAAGCCACTTCGATTAATCAATCCAATTAAGACTTAAAGGAAAAAGGAGTTTCAATTGGGCAGATTGGATTAAACATAGAAAAGGATTAAATTAACACGATGATCTAGGCACGATGCGATTTATGTAGCCTCAACTCCTATTAAATTTTATTCATATATTTTGGTCTGTGAAATAGACAAAGACAATACAATATTTAGTTCGTTGGTATGAAACAAGTAAATAGTTCTGTCACCTAATTTTTCATTACTCACATGCTTAATTAACCAAAATTATTATTTCTTCCTATGCTAAATGTAAGACTCATTTTGTAGTGTAATTTATATTACAAAATGAATATTATTTTTCATGAGCATGTAATTATCACTTTTGTGTAACAAATCTAATGCATATTGAGTCATTCCATGCAATTTTAATGAACGATTCGAAAAATTCAATTGATTCAAGCTGAAAAAATATGACTATATTTTAATTTTTTGGGTTAAAGAAACTCATTAGTAATTCATTAATATGATCTATAGCTATATTGTTTTAAGATTTTTTCCATCGTTGAATATTTTAAAATATTTTTCACATGATCATAGATTCATAATCGTAATTTATGAATAAGGGTAGTTCAATTATAGAGAGATAGATTGATAAAGATTGTTGGCTGGAAAAAATGATTTAGAGATCTGAAATCTGGACCTTGAGGAGTCAATAAATGCAGGGAGGTCCCCTGCTGAGATATAAACCAAATATCCGCAAATAATGAATTTTTCGCGGAATATCACACGAATATAGAAATTTGAAACTTAGATTGATTTATTTATAAATAGAGAAATATCCGAGCATGATGTGGGTGTGAAATGACTTTGCATAATTTTAAATTATATATTAGTTTATAAGTTAAATATATTAGTTTGGAAAAAATATACTTCTTCGGACTTTAATATAAGACCTATTTAACTAATTTGAGTAGATTAAGAAAGTTAGGTAAGTTAGTTAATTATAAGCAATATGACATGTTTTTCCTAAAACACCATAATCATCTTCCTTAATACCCTCTCTCCCTCTTTACTTGATTATGGTTGATGGAGTATCAATAAAGGTAATTTAAAAAAAAATGATAAATATAAGAAATAGATATTATATTTAGGACTAAAATCAACTCAACAATTAGGTTCTATATTAAGGATTATAAGAGTAATAACCATGAGAGATAAAAAGAGGATAAGTCTTCCCCTTGGAAATACTGTGTTTCGAATCTGAAATGTGGGGGTTTGGTGGAAACGTAGTCGCCAAGAAAAATGGAAACACAAGCTAAGGCAACATGAGAAATTGAGGTCCATATGGTTTTTGTAATAAACATGGTTGAATGTTTCTGGAAGGAAAAGACCGTGAGGAAGTAAAGAGAAGAAAGAATTTGATTAATGAGAGGGAGTGATGGTGATGAATGAGTTGGAAATATTGCATTTTTAATACTACCTCCGATCCTTATTATAAGATCCCGTTTGACTTTTTGTTTGGTCCTAATTATAAGACTCCAATCCATTTTGTCTCTCATATTTATACATTTTTTTCCAAAATAATCCTTCTAATAATGATAGTTCTAGCCAATATATTTAATTAGCAAGAATATTTTAGGAATGACAACACTTATTTATTATAAATAACTAACTTAACTTACTTTCTTAATCTCTTTAAATAAGTCAACTGGGTCTTATAATTAGGATCAGAGGTAGTATGTGATTTTGTTTGTACAAGGAAAGTAATGTAATCAAACATAAGAAATTTGGGTGCTCTATAAGATATTTTTGGTCACCATAACAACAATGAATCCAAGTCGCACTTGGTCGCATTTTTTCTATGGTCACCCAACTTTAAAAAAAAAAACCAATTTAAACTTCAGTGGCAGAATCAATTCTAATAAAATTTTTCATCATTATTTTATTACTTATCTGTTAAAAATTATTTACCGACGGAATTGCTATGTTGTTAATTTTTCGAATACCTTATTTTAGTTTTGTGATAGAAAAGTCTCTTGCAAATATTTCCATCACTATTCTACCGCAAGTTTTTAACTAGTTGTATAATATTTTCTATATTTACATACTAGTATAATTTATTATTATATCACAAATCAATAATTTAATAATTATTATTTACTATTTGAAATAATTCATATATTAATAATTCAAATTACATACTTAATTATTGTCATTTAAAAATAAAAATTTTCTCTAACAAATAATACAATATAGTATAAAAATAAAATAAGTAGTATACAAATAAAATAGGTCATATTAATAGATAAAAATAATATTAAATAAATATGTATATTTAAATAATATACTTATTGATATATGCGTATGCGTAGCTAAATGTCATGTGCTTTTATATAATTACTTGAATTTTTTTAAATTAAAAATCTTATGAAACTAGATATCATTTAGACAGTTTCAATTTTATAATATTTAAATTTTAATTTTAATTTTTGAAGAAGTCAACTACAAAACAAGAACAATATTTTTAGTATCATTTAAAAATATTAATTTAAATTAATAATGATATTTAAATAGTTCGTATCAAATATAAACAATAAGAAGGGGACTACTTTAAATCCACATTCTTCGCAACTCAAGGGATGGAAGCTTCCATTACTCACACTTATTAGTTGGCAGCACTCGCAGTTTTGCTAATAACATTTTTGATAGGAGAAGATACTTGCACAAATATTCTGGCGTCAAACTCGTAGTAGCAAGTAGCAAGGCATAAAAAGATGAACACTTTTTTCATGGTGGGAAATGAATTCAATTCGTTAGGACAGTAAATTCAATACATAAGTGTCAGTAAAAAAAAAACGGATGGATTTTAATTGAGGAAAGGAGAGTGGAGGAGAGTGGAAGGATTTTAATATTATTTGTTTGGATTTATAAAAAAAAGGAAGGGAAGAGGTTTTAATATTACCTTATTTGATTCACGAGGGGAGAAGAGGGAAAATATTTTCACATGGACAAATTTGCCCTTATTTATTTAAGATTATTTTTTCAAATTTTATAGAATGTTTAATAAAATAGAATTATAAATAACATTTAATATATTGAGCAATACTTATATCACAATTCTAATATACTCTAGAGCATGCAGTATTATTGAAAAGAAAGTTGAAGTAATGTTCAGTCATAACTTGTATTATATTTCATCTTTAAATGAAATATTTGATCATGTAAAGAGAGCAGTGTTTGGAGACAAGAAGAAAAGGATTCAAGATAATAGAGGGATATTAAAAATAAATATGGTTATAATGGTCATAACATGATAAAACACTGTCATTTCCCTCCAAATCCTCCTAATTTTAGAGGGGAGGGGAGGGGAGAGAAAATTTAAATTTTCCTCTCCTCTTAAAATTTGTATATTGCCAAATAAGAAGAAATGATTAAAATCCTTCTCCTTCTGTTCCCTCCTCTCTAAATCTCTTATATCAAATGCACCCTGAGGCTCCACGTTGGAACCTACTAACCAAGATGGGGCGGGTGGACGTGTACAAGGTAAAAGAGCCTTCCAATCATAATTACCTGAATGGAGTCAATGGGCGATCATGAAGGCCCATGGCTTAAGTAGGTGACTTCATTGCCCCTTTAAAAGGTGCATACCTTCAGGGAAGGGAACCAAGTCGCAGATAAACTCGCTACTATGAGTAACGAAATGAACCAGAGAAGACTCGTTTGGAGTACGCCGCCGGATTGGGTTGAAGAACTGGTCAAACTTGATGCTGCTGGGTTTGAAACCCCAAGAAGAATAGTTGTAATGTAACTGTTGGGCTTGGCCCCTTTATTTCACCAAAACAAAAAGGTGCCTGCTTAAGGTCCCCTCAAGTAGGATAGCCTAAATCATAATTTGTGGCAATCAATGCAAGCCGCTTTCTGAAATTACATTAAAAGTCTGTTTGGCTCAATAAAAAGAAGAGAAGGAGAGGGATTTTAATGGAAGGAAGAAAAGGAAAGAGAGTGAAAGATTTTAATATTACCTTATTTGGATTTATAAAAAAGCGAGGAGGAGAGGAGTTTTAATATTATCTTATTTGATTCATGAGGTGAGGTGAGGAAAAAATATTTTGACATAAACAATTTCACTCTTATTTTATTTAAGATATAGATATAATGATTATCACATGACAAAATATGGACATAATGGTCACAACATAATAAAATATTATACTTTCCTTCCAAATCCTCCTAATTTTAGAGAAGAGATTGGGGAGGGGAGGGAAAAATTTTTAAAATTTTCTCTCCCCTCTTCAAATTTGTGTGTTGCCAAACAAGGAAAAATAATTAAAATCTTTCCCCCTCCCTACCCTTTCCTTCAAATCCCTCGTACCAAACACACGCTAAAGGGTTTGGTAGCCTGTTGGAGACAAATGATATTTTGATTGTGATTGGCAAGTTACATAATTTAGCTTCATTAGATAGATTCCAAGGGCTGATACGCATGAAGATAATGCAAACCCATAAAAAACAAACAATTAGCACATGAAACAGGAAAATAGATTCAAGAAAAAGAAAACTCCAGAATAAAATTTTAGGTGAGGCTGCTATTATCATGTATCTCATTACAAAGGAACAAAAAACAGGTCTTGGGATAGTTCCCCTGAAACTGTTGAATCCCTGATTCATCGATTTCAACTCTCCTGCTCTGCAATCTCTATTTAATATACTACCATGCGGGCGCTGTATCACCATTAATTTCTTTCCAAGTCAGATCTTTTTCTTCCTTCCTTCTTTTTTAACTGTTTTGGTCGTCAGTGGTGATCCCCATTTTTACTATAGGGGATCACTTGACATGGCTAAAAGGTGAGGAAGGAGGCAGCGTCAATCAATATCTCTTGCTATTCAAGTTCTGATGCCACCTTTAGCAAGATGATCTTAAATACGATTGATGTCTGACGAACGTTTCTATGTATCTTCACATTAAAGAACCCGTATCTGTCCCCCATATCCAAAGTTCTTGAGAAGCCCTTCATCTTGTCGCCAGTTTTCTCTCACCTTCACTTCAATCTGTTTAGACAACCGAGCTTGGTAATTAAGTTCCAGTCCAAGAAAAGTTCATATAGGTAGTACTTCACTAACACTTGAAGCTTGATGAGATTATTAAAGGAAGCACCAAAATGATGCAAGATCTGGTCATCTGGCTAAACTGAGCCACACACACAAACACACATTGCAAAATGGTATGAGCAATCACCTCAAGATAAACTTTCTTCTGCAGAAAGGCTTCAATGTCCAGACGGGCAGCTGTCGCAAGAAGTTTCAAAGCCTTTCCCTCCTGAACAGGTTAAAGCACAAAACTCAAAAGAAATTACTGTATTGTGCTTGTTATGAAGCACATAAAGGCATGTGCATGGGGAAGAGGCATATTTAGAAACCATTTAATTTTCAATCTGTCAACAGAAATTCTTGACATTTATATTTAAGATTTTTATTGTATTGTGATCCATGCCAAGATATCTTTTCAGCCAATGTTTCTCAAATTCAGTGTTAGTCAGAATAGATCAAAACTCAAAACTGACGCTGAAGTAGCCAAGCCCACAATAGCATCATTAGCATTGTTCAATACATTATGCCTAGACCACATGAACCCCAGGATTTCCACAAATGAATATGAATTATGGAAATCTGATATAAGTGACGTACTCTTCCAATAAGTATAATCTTCTGTGAATTTTTTTCAACAACAATCTCCACTTGTATGAAATCTTTTGCATTGGGCCGAGCCTTGTAGCTTACAACATTCACCTGGACAATAGAAAATAAGATTATTTTAAACAAATCTAAGAAAACAAGTTGTTTAATTCTTCTTCTTTTTTTCCCCCCTTTTCCTTTCTCCTTTGCTCTCCTTTCTTAACTTTTTCTTTTTCATTGAAATAAGGCAACTACATCACAACCAAGCATGAACTATTTGATGGTTACCTGGCAAGCATAGGGTATTTCATTTCGGTACTGCATAAAGATCTTTTCTCGAATGATTTCACCACCACGAAAAATCTTTCTGGGTGCTCACTGACAATGTCCTGAAGGATCAACAATACTAAGGAAAACATAATACATGCCAGAGACAATCATATATAATATATATATATATATATATATATATATAGACATTAATTTTCCTGTGCTGATAGGATTTTGAGAATTTTTGCATTATTTTGGTTTAGACCAGAAAACTGCAAGGCCAAAACCTAGTTTTGAGAAAATGATAACTGGACAGATATTAAGTTTCTTCATAAAACAGAGGTCAATAACTGTTACTTTACAAAAGAAAAGGATTGCAATCAACAAATCCATCAAATAGCAACATTCCACAAACATCAAGAAACGTAAGCCTTCAACTCATTATTGTCTAAGACATCGCCAGGTTTTCATCTAATGTTTCCAGTTTCCAGTTCTGCAGTGTATAGGCACAATTCTCTCTTTCTCTTCTTGTTTTTTTTGTTAACAAAAAAAGAAATCAGAAAGGCAAGCACTAATGGCCTGAGATCATAAACATGACCAAACCTCCACCTACAGTATTTGTTCATGCTGGTAGGCTACAAGGCTATTGCCAATGTATAGGCACTATATAATTCATAATTGTCACTGATACCCCCCCCCACCCCCCCCCCCCCCCAAAAAAAAAAAAACCCAAGGCCACCCCAACCCATGTGACTGCCACTGTTTCTGCAATTGCATGCATGTTTTGTGCACTGCATTGGTGGACAGAGACATAAGATGATAGGATGCCAAATTGGTGTGCTAATAACAATGCACTGGCGGACAGAGGTTGCCCAATACAATGCACGTTTTGAGTTCAACTAACTTATATTTTAGTTTTAGAACTGAATGCTTTCGCTGAATTTCCATGCTGTCAGGCATTTAATAGCACAAGAAAAATCCTCACTGTCCTTTTGAACAATTATAATGCATGGACGGAGGATTGAGTGGCAAAAGTGAAATTTTGACTTTCAACATACCTTTGGATAGTATGCTGGTCATTGGGAAGTTTTGACAGTATCCAGTCCTTGACATCTTCAACGCCATGACCATATTTAGCACTAACTGGTATAACCTCATCAACATCAGTATATTTCTGATACCACTGCAAAGAATGCGAAATACTTAGGACATAAAACAGTGTTGAAAGCACACCAATACAAGTAAATTCACTTGCACCAGTCAATATCTATACCAATCAATGAGTTCGAACCTCAAGTTTTTTTGCAATTTCCCAGGTTTGATAAGATCCTTCTTATTAAGAATCAGTAGGGTGGGAGGCTTATCCTTGAGATCTCCTACACCTTCATTCAACACTTCATCAATCTACAAGTAAGAAACAATTAGAAAAATAAACACAATAACAAAACAAAAACAGTTTTGAGAACCCTGAACTATATACATTTTCAGGAACTTTACACGCATCAACAAGAATTAATACACAATCAGCATTAACAGCAGCACTGCGAACATTCTTCATCATCATTGAATCCAACATGTGCATTTCCTTCTTGAGAACGCCAGGTGTGTCATAAAGTATTATCTGCCAGTAATCCTCAAGTCAGAGAAACAAGTATTAAAAAATTTGGCTA